>NC_056726.1:1184986994-1185286994 GCF_019279795.1 Protopterus annectens
ATATGTGAGAGATGCAACTATATAGCCAAAATGGAGGTTAAGCTCTCTCAACCCAGTACAGGCACAGCCTGTCAGGAGGAGAAGGTAACCACACACACCACAAATCCAGTCTCACATAGACCTATCGCATCAGCAAACCAAACACATAAACACACAAAAACATACTTGGAGGCTCTAAATAAAAATCTGCCTAAGCAGCAGAGATCTCCAAAGCAGACATCCAAGCAACACCTACCACAAAACAATATCCACGTAGCACATAGCTCACAAAGTCAGTGTGCCACACAGCCACAGCTCTTAAGGCTAAACAACACACCTAATACACTTGTAATAGGTGACTCTATTGTCAGACACACTGACGTCCCACTCACCAGGCTGAACAAGGAGAAGGTCACTGTAAGCTGCCTGTCGGGTGCCAGGATCCGCCACATAACACAAGCACTCGGGTCACTCCAAAGCAAGTACAAGTATGACTCCGTCATTGTCCATGCTGGTGTGAATGACCTGAGATGTACCTCCCTGGACTACATGAAAAAAGACATACAGGAGCTCTTTGATCATTTAGCCCAGGCCGGTATGACCCTGACCTTGAGTGGCATCTTACCCTCACCAAGAATGATGCCACAGTATAAAAACAAAATGATCAATTTTAACAATTGGCTAAAGTATTGGTGTCATTCAAAGTGGATCCAGTGTCTGTCAGCCTGGGATGACATGCTTGACAAGCCACGTTGCTTCACTAGGGATGGCTTGCACCTGTCACACCTGGGTTTTCAAATACTGGCTAAGGCTCTTGCCTCCCCCATAATGCCTTTTTTAGGCAAGGCTCAAAAGACAAACCCACCTCCATAGACAACACAAAGAAAAAAAACTAAGGGTCATGGTGCTCAACGCCAGAAGTCTAAACCTCAAGATGCACGCACTCGAGACTCTCCTCGGTATGGAGAATATCGATATCTGTGCAGTAACAGAAACCTGATTCAAGGCTCCCGAGAGCAACCCAGCACTACCAGGCTATACTTCATACCATGCTTTCTGGCCCCAAAACTCAGACTGAACCACAAAACGAGGGGGAATATCCATATTTATCAAAGATACCCACACCTCCAGGCTAGTGGCACTGCACGAAGCTTCGGAGACCATCCATGTGCTACTAACAGTGGGCAAAACTGCCTTTCAGTTTGTAGCCTGCTACAGACGACCATCCCAAACACAGGAACCTCACTCAGCTTTCCTGAGAACACTGGAGAATATGAAGGTCTCTCCAAACACTATTATATTAGGTGACTTCAACTACCCAAACATCGATTGGGAAAACTTCTCAACCCCAAACACCCTCACCCAACGGTTCCTAGAATTTATAAACTCAAATGGTATGAAACAACTGGTCACCACTCAGACAAGAGGGGAAAACATATTGGATCTGGTCATCACCAACATGGGGTCTCTATGTTCCACACCAGAGGTATACCCCTCATTGGTAAGATCAGACCATAAACAAATCTCACTGGACATCCATATTCCGTCCCCACCCCTAGCCAAGGAAACCATGGTGAAGAACTTCTCAAAAGCAAACTTCACACTTCTCAAAACTGAGTTGGAATCCTTCAAAGCCCCTGGACCAGTGGACAATACGGCCCAAAATGCAGAATCCTTTACAAAAGTATTCTATGGACACCTACAGGAATGCATGGAGCATGTTATCCCAAATAAAACCAAGACTCACTCCTCCAAAGGCAGGAGACCTGTCTGGTTGACCACGACCATAAATAAGCTATACAACAGAAGGAGAAAGCTACTACATGACAGAGCAAAATCCCCAAAAGGGAAGGCGTCACTGATCAGTACTAGCAAGAAACTACGATCCCTCATAAAATCTTCTAAGGCCAGCTTTGAAAGAAAAATTGCACAAGACACTAAAGATAATCACAAGGCCTTCTTTAATTATGTCAGAAACCTGGGAGGCAACTCCCAGATATGCTCTGAGTTAGTGCAAAATGACAAAAAATTCACTGAACCCACAGACATTGCCAACATCCTGGCAGAAAGGTTCAGTGCAAACTCCCCCCCTTCCCCCCCAAAAGAGCAAATGTCTATCCCAACAGAGTGTAGCCTTCCTGAGATCACAGATGCACAGGTGAAAGCTGCCCTCTCCAAAGCTAAAAACACAGCATCAATGGGACCAGATGGTGTCCCAGGCTGCGTCTTACATGAGCTCCAAGAACTAAAGCCTCATATAAAGTCAATGTTCAGTCTCAGCCTTACTACAGGATATGTTCCCAAGGAATGGCGTACAGCAACAGTGGTCCCACTCCACAAAGGTGGTGCCACAACAGACCCTGGAAACTATTGCCCTATAAGCCTGACTAGCCTGGTCTGCAAAGCTATGGAACGTATCATCATGGAAATCATAAACAAAGACATTGGGAACCTCCAGACACTGGATCCTACCCAATTCAGCTTTGTTAAGGGCAGATCTTGCCTCTTGAACCTGGTCGACTTCTTTGAAACAGTTACCAAAGCCATAGATGAAGTGAAGGTAGTCCACACAGCCTACCTGGACCTCGCAAAGGCCTATGACACAATACCCCACTCGGGCATCATAAATAAGCTCACCAGCTTAAATATCAACCCCTATGTCACAAGATGGGTAGCAAACTGGCTCAGGGATAGAACCCACATGGTCAGAATAGCAGGTGCCATGTCAGACTCTAAACCAGTTACAAGTGGCGTCCCACAAGGCTCAGTCCTGGGACCTCTCTTGTTCGGTATATATTTCTCCGAGGTGCAGGCTAACACGGGTGGACTATGGCTGACCAAGTTCGCAGATGACTGCAAACTGGGTGCTATAATCGACTCTCCGACTGACACAAGCATCCTCCAAAAGGGTCTCACAGAGACGGATAACTGGTGCCAGAGCCATGGCCTAAAGCTAAATGCCATAATCATCCCCTTTGGAAAAAACAAAGTGCCCACAGATTACCACATAGGTGGTAATCCATTAAGTACGGAAGAAGTAATTAGGGACTTGGGGACCCAAGTAGATAGCAATCTCTCCTTTGACAATCGCATTGCCAAAGTGCTATATAGCCCACCTTATCATGAAAGGGTTAACATCTAGATCAAGAGAGGTCATTGTGCACCTCTACTCATCACTTATCAGGCCCATAATTGAGTACAATGCCCCTTTTGGGATGTACCTTACCCGACACCTTTAGCAACTGGAAAGACCCCAAAAGTATCTCACCAAGAGGATCAAGGGGCTCAAACAGATGCCCTATGCAGTTAGGCTAAAGAAACTCCAGCTCTACTCAGTTGCGTACCACCTACTCAGAGGCGATCTGTGTTTCACGTATAAAGCCATGTCCAACCCAGAATTAATGGACATGCTTCACCTCAGGAAATCTAAATCCCTTAGAGCTACACGCTCCAGGGACTTGAACCTCAGCACAGAAATAAACAGGACATGCTGGAGGGACAGATTCATATCCCAGAGGCTCCCCTCATTCTGGAACAAAATCCCAATCCATGTCAGGCAGAGCCCCTCACTGACCCTCTTCAAGAGAAATCTTGATGAATGGATGGGAGATTGTAAGTTTACCACTGGGATCTCTTCTGTGTCGCTGCTTGACAGAGGTACAGTAAACAAACCTTAAAAGGGCTACCTTCTGTGACCTACTATACAGAGGCACAGTCAACAAATCTAAAAGGGTGGTGAAAGCCAAACACACTCTGGCTAGGCTTATAAATGCCCTAGGGTAGATAGCCTAGTATCAACCTATGAACCTATGAACCTAAGAAACTATGTTTGTGTCACATGCTTACCATTACTATGTCTTGCTATTACATTTGTATGCAGTTATTGCATGTGCCACAGATCTTACATGTTGTGGAGCAAAACTCTGTACCCATGAACTACCACATAGCTGGTAGTCTACTTAATGCCGAAAACGTGATAAGAGACCTTGAGACACAGGTGGACAGTAGTCTCTCCTTTGATAATCACATCGCCACAGAGGTCAAAAAATCCTTCTACATGGCTCATCTCATCACAAAAGGATTCTCATCCAGAAAAAAAGAGGTCATTGTTCCCCTCTACTCATCACTCATTAAACCCATTATAGAGTACAACGCCCCTTTTGGTATGTACCTCACAAGACATCTACAACTGGAAAGACCACAGAAATACCTCACAAAGAGGATTACTGGCCTCAAACAGATGCCCTACGCAGACTGTCTCAAAAAACTACAGCTTTACTCCTTCACATATCGCCTACTCAGGGGCAATCTCTGCCTAACATACAAAGCTATGTCAAACTCAAAGATGTTGGACATGCTCCACTAAAAGAAATCCCAATCCCTCCGAGCTACACGCTCTAGCGACCTAAACCTTGTCACCACAATAAATAGAACATGCTGGAGGGATAGATTCCTGTCTCAGAGACTTCCCATACTCTGGAACAGACTACCTATCTATGTCAAACAGAGCTCCTCATTAGCACTCTTCAAGAAAAATCTTGATGATTGGATGGGAAATGGGAAATTCACCCCAGGGATCACTTCTTGGGTGGCGAAAGCCAGGGTACATTTTTTTGCTAGGCTTATATAGGCCCTGGGGCCAATAGCCTAGTACGTACCTATGAACCTATGAGTGACATCAGCAACTGTGATAAAGGAGGGTAAGGTAGGTGTAGTACATTTGCCTGTCCGCAAGAACAGGTGTGAAGGACGATACAGCCACACTCTCTCAGTGACTCACACACATTATCACAGTTGGCAGGGTCAGGATTAGAATTCCTAACTAACTAGTTTGCCACAATACAGTAATATGCAGTTATCACATGCACCACAGAGGTTATTAGGCTGATATATGGGCAAAGGGTATGTCAAGGTGTCTGACATCAGAAGGCATAATTCAGTAGTCAATGGGAGGTGTAGTGAGTGTGAATGGCATCTAAATCATTATAATACACACACACACACACACACACACACACACACACACACACACACACACACACACACACACACACACACACACACACAGGTTTGCCACTACTGATTTGCATGGGTACATTGCTTCACAGGTGTGTAGTGGATGACTGTGCCAGAAGGCTGCACAAGGCTAGGTAAAGGGTGCTGTACTGACAGAACGCACACTGTAAAAGTAGGCAACTCCAAATCCAGCACCAAACAAGTGATATTTGGAGTACCTCAGGGTTCAGTCTTGGAACCACTCTTATTTGGCATCTACTGCTCTGAAGTACAGGCCAACACTAAGGGACTCTGGCTAACAAAGATTGCAGATGACTGCAAAATGGGAGCCAATACTGAATCCACAAAAGGTGTGGATATTCTACAAAAGGGCCTTACAGAAAGAGATGCTTGGTGCCTGAGCCATGGCCTCAGCTCAAAGTCAAGAAATGTATAGGTATACCCTTTGGGAATGGACATGTACCCATGAAGTACCACATAGGTGGCAGTACACTAAACACTGAAAGTGTGATAAGAGACTTGGGGACACAGCTGGACAGTGGTCTCACTTTTGATAATCACATCACCACAACAGTCAGGAAATCCAAGTATGTTGCACACCTCATCACTAAGGGCTTTTCATCCAGAAAAAAGGAGGCCATTGTCTCACTGTAGTCATCTCTCAGTAGACCCAGTACAGAATACAATACCCCATTTGGTATGTACCTCTCAAGACATATGCCACAACTAGAACGGCTGCAGAAATACCTAACTAAAAGTATCTCAGGCCTAAACCAGATGCCCTATGCTGACCGTCGGAAAATCATCCAGCTATACTCTGTCACATATCGTCTAGTCAGAGGCGATCTCTGCTCAACATAAAATGCCATGTCAAACTCATAGCTGTTGGACATGCTACACTTAAAGAAATTTATTTATTTTTTTATTTATTTTACATTTGTTGACTGGGCTAGTCTAGCTGGATATATGTTCATTTTTAGTAGAGGCCTGGGGAGAAAAGCTCCACAAAACGATGGGTTTATATAATCAAGAGTTGTTATACATTTAAATCAGAAATATTATACAAAAGGAAGGTGTTACAAAAAAAACTGGTTAATAAGCATTACCCAAAAAAATACTTTGCAATACTTGAAATAAAAATGCATGATTTTTTTTTTTTTTTTTTTTTTTTTGTGGGTGAAAAGAGGTTGAGGGAATAGAAAATTTAGTCAGGGTTTGTACAGGACAAAGATGTTGGGAATTAAGCACAGTTTTTAGCTGCCTCTTGAAGGTACAAACAAAAATACTAAAAGAACCTAGAAAAGGTTTGAGGGGTGAAAATAAGGTAGAGGAATAAAAGTTTAGTCAGGGTTTGTACAAGGACAGAGCCATTGAGAGTTAAGCAAAGTTTTTAGGTGCTTCTTGAAAGTGGGTAAAGAAGTAATAGCAGTGAGTTCACTTGGAAGCTTGTTCCAGATAGGCCCAATACAGGAAGTAATAGCAGTGAGTTCACTTGGAAGCTTGTTCCAGATAGGTCCAATACAGGAAGTAATAGCAGTGAGTTCACTTGGAAGCTTGTTCCAGATAGGCCCAATACAGGAAGTAATAGCAGTGAGTTCACTTGGAAGCTTGTTCCAGATAGGTCCAATACAGGAAGTAATAGCAGTGAGTTCACTTGGAAGCTTGTTCCAGATAGGTCCAATACAGGAAGTAATAGCAGTGAGTTCACTTGGAAGCTTGTTCCAGATAGGCCCAATACAGGAAGTAATAGCAGTGAGTTCACTTGGAAGCTTGTTCCAGATAGGTCCAATACAGTTGGAGAACAAACAGTCCCCAGCTTTGTTGTTGGATTTATAGGGTGCCGCTAGTAGCTTTGTGGTGGAGCGCAAGGAAGATAGATTTTTATAAGGAGAAATAAGGGTACTAAGTATTGTGGTATTAGAAGGTTGATAGAAGATTTTGTGGGTGATGGTAAGTTGCTGTAGTCGTATTCGATTTTGTAATTCTAGCCATCCTAGTTGTTTAAGATTTGAGCAATGATGGGTTCAAAAAGAGGCTCCTGTGGCAAATCTTGTAATATTATTATATGATATTGCTAGGTTATTGAAATTAGATTTTGATAAGTTTGTAAAAATAGGTGAGGCATAAAGAAGGGTAGAGAGTAGGTGTGTTTGTGCTATAGTCCTTCTGGCTGAGGTAGTAAGGAAGGGTTTGAGTCTGTAGAGAGATCCAAGTTTTCTATTGACTGACTTGATGGTTAAGTTAATATGGGCATCAAATTTGAGATTATGGTCTATTGTGACACCTAAAAGTTTGGTAGTAGAGTCAGGGGATATGATTGTGCCATTGTTAGAAATTATATCGAAGGTAAAGGTCGAAGATTTCTGTGATGGTGTAAAAAGTAATAATTTTGTCTTTTTGGGATTCAATAAGAGGCAATGCTGAAAGAACCAGTTTTCCGCTGCTGTGAAGACTTGTTGTGTAGTGGTCTGAAGCTTAATTGGGGAGGATGCTGAACATATCAGTGTTGAGTCATCGGCATATTGTATACATATGGATTGAGGAAGGGACATATTTAGATTGTTAATAAAAATAGAAAAGAGGAGAGGTCCTAGTATTGAGCCTTGTGGCACTCCTACTGTGATGGGAAGAAGAGATGAAATGTGATTATCCCAAAGAACTGCTTGTTGTCTATTTTCTAAGTAGGAATTAAACCACTGGATAGCTTGAGTGTCCAAGGCAAGTGATTTGAGGATGTTTAGTAAGAGGGAATGGTTGACCATATCAAAGGCCTTAGAGAGATCTAAGAATAGCGCTGAGGACAGCAGGTTGTTGCTCTGATTTTTATTAATATGGTCTGTGAATGACAAGAGTGCTGTAGTAGTGGTGTGATTGGGTCTGAAACCGTGTTGGCAGTCTGCTAGAAGATTGTTTTGGAGAAGATGGTCAAGTAGTTGGCGATGTATACATCTTTCCAAGATTTTAGCTAATGGAGAAAGTAAGGCTATGGGACGGAAGTTGGAGAGCTCAAAAGAGTTACCGCCCTTATGTAGAGGAATGATATGAGAAACTTTCCAGAGGATTGGAATAAAGCCTTCAGTTATGGTTCGATTAATTAATATGGAGACAGGAAGGGCAATTACTTTGGCTGCAATTTGTAGGTATTCAGCTGGGAGAAGGTCAGCTGAGGGGGTACATGGTTTGAGTTTTGTAAGAAGAGTAAAGATAAGATCTGTTGAAACTGATTGCAGTTTGAAAGAGGGGGGATTTTTGTTGAGGGAATAAGGTGCTTGCCTGTAAAATGTAAAATAAAATAAATAAAATAATGTGATTATCAAAAGTGAGACCACTGTCCAGCTGTGTCCCCAAGTCTCTTATCACACTTCCGGTGTTTAGTGTACTGCCACCTATGTGGTACTTCATGGGTACATGTCCCTTCCCAAAGGGTATACCTATACATTTCTTGACTTTGAGCTGAGGCCATGGCTCAGGCACCAAGCATCTCTTTCTGTAAGGCCATTTTGTAGAATATCCACACCTTTTGTGGATTCAGTATTAGCTCCCAGTTTGCAGTCATCTGCAATCTTTGTTAGCCAGAGTCCCTTAGTGTTGGCCTGTACTTCAGAGCAGTAGATGCCAAATAAGAGTGGTCCCAAGACTGAACCCTGAGGTACTCCAAATATCAATTGTCTGGGGCTGGATTTGGAGTTGCCTACTTTTACAGTGTGGGTTCTGTCAGTAGTAGTTGGCAACCCATCGGGTGATGTAGGGATTACTGGCCATCTTAGTATGTTTATCTATGATCCCAGTCTGAAGGATGGTGTAAAATGCCTTGACGAGGTCCGGATAGGCTGTGTGAACTGCCTTACTCTCATCCACAGCTCTGGAGATTGATTTAAAGATTTCAGTCAGGTTCAGCAGACATGATCGGCCCTTCACAAACCCAACTTGAGTGGGTTCCAGTGTTTGCAGTTTGCCAATGTCTTTCTTTATAAGTTCTATGATAATACATTCCATGGCCTTCCAGATCAGACACGTCATACTGCTGGGGCAGTAGTTCCTGGGATCCAAGGTGGATCACCCCTTGTGGACTGGGATAAATGTAGCTGTGCACCACTCAGTGGGCATGAAGCCTGAGGTGTGGCTATGATTAGACATGGCACGTAGGTGAGGTGCCAGTTCAGTTTGTAGTTCATGTAGTACACAGTCCGGATGTTGTCTGGTCCCACGGATGCTGTTTTCTTAGCTCTGCAGAGTGTGGTTTTTACCTGTGTTGCTGTTATTACCAGAATCTGTCAATCTTTTGGTATTGAGATGGGCACTTTAGGGGGTGAGAGGGAGGTGCAGCTGGCACTGAATCGATCTGCCAGGATACTGGCAATATCCTTGGGATCAGTATATTTAATGCCATCCTGTTGTAACTCAGAGCAGATCTGAGCATTGTCATTTAGATTCCTGACATAGCTATGGAACGGTGTGCAGTTGTCTTTGGAATCTTTGGCTATATTATGTTTGTAACTAACTTTGGAGGATTTTATGAGGGATCTTAGCTTCTTACTGAGGCTGGTAAGGGAGTATTTTGCATCCTGGGAATTTCCTCTTTTCTGAAACAGTTTCTTCCTTTTGTTGTAAAGTTGGTTTATGGCAGGGCACCACCACATTGGCTTCCTATTCTTGGTGGGGAGTGTTTTGGTTCTATTTGGGATGGCACGATTCATGCACGAGTGGATGTGCTTGTACAGTGCCTTAGTGTAGGATTCAGCAGTCAACCTTTCAGTTCCCATCTGCATGGGTGTCATGACATTTGTCAAGTCTGACATGTGTAGCATGAAGTTGGCTTTGGAGACATGTTTTATGGAGGTTACCTTACTGGGATGTGGGGAGGAATGTGGATATTAAGGGTGATTAGCTTATGGGCAGACATGACCACCGATGGGGTGACCATAGGTGTGGAGCATTGATTTCCCATGTTGGTAATGACCAGGTCTAGGATATTGGAGCCCCTGGTGGGACTATGGGTTACTTGATCCAAGGCATTGGGAATTATGACTTCCAAGAACCATTGGGCACATGTGTTGGTGCACTAATAGTTTTCCCAGTTAATGGCAGGGTAGTTGAAGTCACCCAGTATTAGGGTGTTTGGTTGTATCATAATATTTTCCAGTATGTGTAGAAAGGTGTACTTAGAATGTTGGGGCGTAGTGGGGCATCTGTAGCAAGCTATAAAATTTGGATTACAGTCTAACCTAGTGTTGGTTGCAATGGCAGCATTTTAGACACATTGTGTTGGGCAAGTAGCCTGGTAGTGTGAAAATCCTTGGTGAATATGGACACTCCTTCACCTTTAGTGTTTTGTTCCTGGTTTGGAGGCCGACAGGTGTGGTAACAGCTGAACCTGGTATTGCAGGGCTGCTCTCTGGAGCCTTGGATCAGGTCTCTGTTACTCCACAGATATCGATGTTCTCCATTATTAGGAGTGCCTAGTGACTGTGAATGGCCCAAAAAGCATTGATCCCTACACACACACAGCCAAACACACAAACACACACACACACACACACACACACACACACACACACACACACACACACACACACACACACACACACACACACACAGTTTCCCAGTTGCCATGTCTGGGATTAAAACTCCTACCTAACTACATCACACTACAGCATTACGCAGGTATAGCACATGCCACAGAGCTTACTGGGTTATTCTTTCCCCAAAGGTATATTTCAAATTGAATGACATCAGCAGCCCTGCCAAAGTAGGGCAATGGAAATTGTACTGGCTGTGAATGGCCTCAAAAGCATTGATCCCTACACAGACAAACACAGACAAAGTTTTACAGTTGCCATATCTGGGATTCGAACTTTACCTAACTAGTACATCACACTGCAACATTACACAGTTATAGGAGGCCCCATGGAGCTTACTGGGCTACTCCTTCCCAAAAGGTGTATTTCAAGGTGAATGACATCAGCAGGCTTGCCAAAGTAGGGAAATGGGTAGTGTAGTGACTGTGAATGGCTACAAAAGCATTGATCCGTACACACACACACACACACACACACACACACACATACACACACAGCCAACCACACACATACACAGTTGTCATGTCTGGGATTAGAACTCATCCCTAATTAGTACATCAGACTGTAGCATTAAACAGTTATAGCACACGCCACAGAGGTTATAGGGCTACTCTATCACCAAAGGTGTATTTCAAGGTGAAGGACCTCAGCAGGCTTGCCAAAGTAGGGCAATGGGGATTGCAGTGTGTGGGCATGGGCCATAACATCAGCAGGCTTGCCAAAGTAGGGCAATGGGGAGTGCAATGTGTGTGCATGGGCCATAAACCATTCATCTGGAAACAGACACACAACACTCAGGCACAAACAGGTTTAAATTTAACAGGTATGTGTATACAACTGCTAGATGAGTACTGACATGTACAGTCATGTTACACAGTTATCACAAGCACCACAGACACTATAGTGCTGAGGGATACCAGAGGAAAATGTCTACAGTGATTGACATTTGCACATCATGTGGTTTTAGCCCATTGGATGAGTGCTGGGTGGGACAGGCCTCATGATGGGAGGCTCTTTGTCACTGTCTGTCACTCTCTTCCACACATCTATGTATGTGTAAGTTTGGCCTATTATAGTGTGTTTTCCTTGGATATATATGTCTATTCCTATCCAATGTGTGTGCAAAACATGACTGGTGTGCAATGTGGAGTATGTGCACAGACATCTGTGACTGTCAGATATGTATAGTCCACTGTTGCTGGCAGATATGGGCTTCATTTCTCTAAGTGTGGGAGCATGCCCAGTATGACCTTCTGTATTGAATGTGTGAATCCATTGCAGGTAAGTTGTACTCCAGTGGAATCTTTTGTGTTCTACACCTACAGCTAGCAACCTGTTTCTGTAGGCTATCTGTAGATCAGTTGACAATATGGGGTCAAAATGGGCAAAGGATACTATAGTAGGTAATTGTGTCTGTGCTGCTTTTGCTACATGGTTTTGGTGTTAGCAGAAATATTCAGACATATGCACTGTTTTACACTGTGATGTTTTATGTCATCGACTATTGTCAGGTATACATATTTGCTTGCAGTAATTTCCTGGGGAACACAGGGTGAATGAAGCTGTGTCCAATATTATGGTCTGCAGCCTTCATATTCTTGCACAATCATGCCATTCTGGAGGGGAAGCTGCAGACATTTGCTGATGGGTCTGTACAAATGGTTCAGCATCTTGATACAGTGGTGGCTGATGATCCCATGCTTATACATCCATCGACATGGCAGTATGACCATAGCCTGCTGTGGCCATACCTCACAGCTCTGCAGATTCACACAGGTTTCCCAGAGGCAGGGGTCATATTTCTGGTCCTTAACCCTTCACATTGTGGTTTACAAGCAGGTTTGTAGCCACCCATTCCTGTGTTTGCAGGTAGGGACAGTATGTGCACACAGCTGAGTTTCAGACTTCACAAACTCCATGGCGTCCATGTTCCTACCCACCTCTGTTATTCTATCCTCTTCCAAACATTATGCAAACATTATATGATAAGTTCCCTATAGTTATCATTTCATCCCAGCAGTATTTTGGGGTTGGTCCACAGTTCATGCAGTAGGACATGGTGGACATGTTACTGGGATTTGTCGACATGGCCTTACATTTGAGTCCTGCGGACTGTGTTATGTTGTTATTTGGGAGTCCATGACATAACATACATTGGCAGTATGGGTGAGACACAGGCCTTTGACAAAGGACTGTAGGGCATTTGGTAGTGATGCAGGCCATCTGTAGCAGGCCGTTGCATTGTGTCACTCCTACAGTCCCAGGCTGCAAGCCACTATATTCCCCTGGGGTGACAGGGTGGGTGTGCAAGGTGTTAATGTCAATAGTTTCTGTCATTATTGATCCAGTGGTGTGGATGCTGACAGGGTGCTGCTTACAGCTAGGGACACACCTGCATGGGACACCTCTTCAGCATACTGCATTCTGTGGCTATTTCCATATGGAGTTGGGGGTCATATTGTACTCATTCCCAACAGCAGGGAAAAGACTTGTGAGGTACCCATGGGTGATGGTGAATTGAGCTGGGTGCATGTGTGCTATGAAAGCTACTTGCAGCTGACTCACAGATATACGTGGGGCATTCCAGTTATGCTGGCTTGTGCAGGGACATCAGCAGTTTCTCGATACTTCATACCTGTGACCTTTGTGATCTGCCATTGCTTGGCCAGATGACATCAGTATTCCATACTATGAACCCAACCAATGTGCTGCTAACCTGTATGTACAATTCCAAAGGTGTGTCCATTTGATAGTAACATTATATACACTGTCTGTCTAGGTTACTTCCACCTGTGTACTGTTTTTATGTCTGGGCCCACATTCATGCCATGTCCATCTTTCAGATGGTGACAGATAATACATCCAAACAATTACCATGGCTTACTGCTGGAATGTGCCTTGCTGGGATGCATTGTGTTTGGCACTGCAGTTGTGAGAACTTGGCCCTGTTATCGGCAGCACTGGCCAGTTTCCACCAGGATAAAACACACCATGCCTACATGCTGACCACTCTCACGCAATATACAACACACACCAACCTAACATACACAGCCCTGCATATTGTACATGTGCTACACTCTATCGTGCTACTTTGGCCAGCTCAGGTAATCTGTGCTCCACTGTTATTATACCGGCACATACATGTTTCTACATTTCTTAATAGGATTGGGGGGGGGCACACCTGACAACTGTACACATTTGGTATGACTGTACTGGTATGGTACTCCATTTCATTCCGTATTCTGACCTGTCATGCAGACTAGAGACATATCAGTGTATTACACTTCTTAGGTTTCATTAACCTACATTTCCATTTCAGACTTCTTACCCTTCAGAACTAACATCCCACTGCCTGACCTGTTGTAGTCTGTCTATGTCGGTCTGGAGGGGGCTGTTCTCCATAGCCATCAATCAGAGGTCTTAGCACAGCCTTTCTTTGTGTTTTTCTACACCTGTCCTGCTGGCTGAGACTGTTATTGGGTATGTGAGCCTCCCTGACTGGCATGTATGTGTCCTATGGACACACATTTGGCCCACCACATTTCCTGCAGGGAGTTTTGCCACCTTGTCTAGTACTGGCTAATATGGTGACACCAGTATTTGTTACATATTTCATGCTGCCACTATAGGTGTCTACTATCTGCTGGCATCCCATTCAGCCACCCAATTCCCTTGCATGCTCACATGCATACCATAGATACAAGTGACAAAACATACTACTCCATTCAGCAGTTGATAGGGGGAGTGACTTACCTTGTGGCTGTGCCAGTATTGAGGATGGTGGTGGAGGGCTGACTATGTCAGATGCATATCGTACACTCCCTATACATGGTTCTGCCTACCGGGGCAGGCTCAGGTTGTTCCTCCTCCGAGTCATTCAGCACCTGTGCAGGCCTTGACAATGGTGGGGTGCTGTGTGGCCCTGCCCCATGCTGTTCCTGTTGCAGCTGTTTCTGCAGGATCATATTGTGTAGCATGGCACATATGATGACAATTTGGGTACATGTAGCTGGTGAGTACTGCAAGGCTCCACCGGATATGTCCACACACTGGAACCATGACTTGAGCATCCCAAACACATGCTCTATTATGATTCTGGTCTGTGCGTGTGCCTCATTATGGAGTTCTTTTTCGGGTGTATGTGCATTTCTGATGGGTGTCATCAGCAACAGCTCCAGTGCATAACCAGCATCCCCCACTAGGTGGCCATGAGGGATGTCCCCATTGGCAAATCTGTGGTACAGCTGCATCATATGCCAGATGTGGGAGTAGTGATAACTTCCAGGGCAGCCAGCACACACATTCATTATAATGCCCTGGGCATCACACATGACCTGGCGGTTGATGGAGGAAAGCCCTTGCAGTTGATATAGACCCTACCCTGCTTGCCAGGTGGTGTTTTGATGTGTATGTGCGTGCAGTCTATAGCACCAACTACCTCAGGGTAGTCCACTATTTGGTGGAAGAGATGCATATTGCCGGTCAACACCTCACGGGTGTTGTGGAAATATATGTGTTCACTGGCATGTGCTGACATGGCATCCAGGAACTGGTGGAATACCCTGGATGCTGTTGCCTGTGAGATCCCCATGATATCCCCAGTTGGCCTTTGGAAGGTACCTGTGGCTAGTATTCTTAGGTCTACACATACCTTGGTATCCACTGGGATGGGTTCCCCTCTGTTGCTTCTGTGTGTGAGGCGTGTCCAGCACAGCTCAACAATTTGCTGTAGGAGGTCCCTGTCCACCCTATAGCGCTCCACTATCTCCAGCTCATGCAGCCCCTGGTAGGTTACTCTGGGTCTGTACACTCTTCTCCTTCTTTTCACTGTGGGTTGGTCGTCAGCATTCTCATCCTCACCACCCTCATCCTCTTCCACATGTTGACTTATGAGAGCAAAAGCAGCCCCTAGCATTGTGTTGCTTTTGTTAGGTAAAATTTTCCTGTTTGTGTACACCTGTGATGTAGAGTTTATGGGAAAAACAGAGGGGAAAGTGTTTGTATAGTTTATAGTAGTGTGCTTGGCTGGGCTGCTGCCTGTGTAATTGGCTGATTCTGATACATTTTACCTGCAGCTATGCTAGTTCTCCTTGATTACCTTCCTACTGCTGTTTTCCCTTCTCATTGCCTTCCTGTTTAAGCCTTGAGGTGCGCCATGCAAACACAGCACTCTGATGTGCATGGAGCTACCATTTGATGGTTTACTTTTTTTCTTTTTGTTTCAAACCTGGTGCGCAGCACGCGCACCCATTTAGGCAATGTAAAGAGTGCATGGCAGCTTCAGACACACCCCCCTTGCTTAACTCTGCTAAGCTAAGGGCAAACCCGAGCCACAGGGCTCCAGTAAGTTTACAGTATGCCTGACACACCCATCTATGATGTCAGCTAGCTCTTACCCTTGCACCATGGTATTCCTGTACCTACACAGTTGGGTGCATGCTAGCTATGGGGGGGAATCTGTGATTTAGTATCATTCCCCTCATTTGCATATGATTGCATGCTAATGCCTAGTTACAAGCCCCACACTGAGCCTTCCCCCTTAGCAACCACTATTCACTGGCCTTGTTGTCTTCTGCCTGACATTGACTTTAATGGCAAAATTGTGATTTTGCAGGGAAAGCTTTTTTCAGGGTTTTTCCTGTTATTTTCCAGCTGATCCCATTTGCGTGCTGCTGCCCTACACTTAAACGTCCGAAATCGGCCAAAATAAAATAAAAGTTTTTTTTTTTTTTTTTTTGCAACTGTTTTCCATGCCAATGGCCATATATTTGGCTATTGGCATGCTTTACATATTATATACACCCTTTATTTGGAGCTGTCATGGCTCCATTTTGTACTTTGCAGAAATGTACTCGGTTACTAACCAAGTACATTTCCACAGGTTACACTAGTCCTGCACGGATGGCTGGCAGCTTCCTGGATCACAAATTCACCTCATTTGCATGGTTTTCACCTGCAAATGGGGTAATTTGCATACATGAGCTGTGTCTGTGTAGGAATAGTGCATGAGCACTCGTGCACATCCCGGGAGCTTGTTCCTGGATCTCTCGGCAACCATATTTCCTCCAGCAGCTCCTGCACTATTCCTGCACGCCGTGCAGGGCTTGCTGAAACCTGGGGACTATTTTCCAGTTTAGGGCTATGAATGGTAACTATCCAGGACCAATGCTCTCCCTTTCCAAATGTTTGTCATTTTGTTAGAAGAGTCAAAAATAATAAAACAAAAGTATATTTTACTACTTACCATTAATATAAGGTGACCTTTAAGTATTTCAATAGTAGAAATTATGACACAACACAGTTGTAGGAACCAATAAAATGTTTATACCTTTAACCTAATAAATAAAATGGCCACAGGCATTCGATGCTAAATAATAACATTCTTTACTTGAAACAAATAAGTGAAACAGTAGTACTTGAAATTAAAAATGCTAATTTATTCTTGTACATAGAAGTTAAAAGAACAGTTTGAAGCAGACAAATGATACAACAGTTATTCAATTAAATATATACACTACAACTTTATTGTCTACCTTTCAAAAGTAGAATAAATTCCCATAGTCTATACAGGGAGATGATTAACAGTTGAGTTTTTTCTCAAGCAGGTAGATTGCAGTAAATCCTATAACCTTCTAACTCCTGTAACTTTTTTACATAACCTTCTGTAAATATATGTGCCTTTTGTAACTCCTAAAACTTGCATTTTTTTACTTTGAGTCAGTCCACCTGCTTATAAGTCCTCAAATAGCATTTATTGTGGATTTAGTTTGAGTTTAGGAGATGGTATTCCTCTTTCCACAGTTACATACTTTGAAGGAAGGAATGTCCTTATTATCACCGTTACAAGAAAAGCATTGTCATCATCATGTGACCTATCAAGCATCTTCAAGCAGCAGACTGCAACAGCATGCACATTTGCTAACCAAGTTCCATTTCTGACCTAAAATTGTACCTGTATTTATTTATTGACATACTTGACAATAAATAAATAAAATAATAAATAAATTGAATTTTCCTTAAAAAGTTAATGTTTTATTGAATTTTCCTTAAAAAGGTGCCCCCGGATTTACTAAACTTCTATGCAGGACTAGCTTAGTTCTGCATGGAAGCGACCGTTTAGGAGCAGGACGGCAGCGTGCTATGCATATTAATAAAGCACGCTGCCCGAGCTCCTAGGCTTACATGGAGTGTGCAAGAGTGCAGGGGGCGTGTCTGAGAGCAGAGATCTCAGAATAAACACGCCCCTGCAATGTAGAACAGTAGAAAGGGGTATGCAATGAGCGAAACCGCTCACAGGTGATCACATATCCCCACCAATAGCCCCCCTTCTGTATAACAGCAACAGAATGTAGTAATAAAATGAAGAAACCCTAATTTTTTTTTAAATCTGATTGAAGCTAACCGTTGGTGCCCGGGTGTGCCCATCGCTTAGCTACAGTTAAAGCAGCTTAAAAGGCTGAAGAAGATAACAAGGAAGATATATGCAAATGAAGCAATACAGCAATAGTGTAGTGGGCAGAGCATTCGCCTAACAAGCAGGCATTCTCTGTTCGAGTCCCACTGCAGCACATTTTATTTTACATGGCAAAGCACATTATGACCAATATTTTTGCTGCATAACCCACTAAATAACATATATTTATGAACTGGAGTATTGCAGTAAATGCACATGTGAGGTGTCAGTGTCATGATGAATAAGGCACTTGTAAGCAGGTCTAAGCACAAATAAGCAGTAATAAGCATATGTAAGCACTAGTAAGTGGCCTTAAGCCCGTTTGCGTGGTGGTAAGCAATGTCTACACTGGCTAAGCAATTCTAAAGCTAACTCTCTGTAAGCAGATGTAACAGCAGGTAAGCAGTGCTTACCATCACGCAAACCCACTTACAACTGCTCAAAAGTGCCTTAATCACTCTGTATCCAATGGCCCTTGTTTTGCCCATCAACAAAATAAACCGCAATGCAGGTCTCACACCCAGGACCCTATGCACCATAGTCCCAGTCATTATCCCCCAAGCCATCACAGACATACAGAAGAAAGAGGTAGTAGTAAACATGTCCTCAGCATAGTACAACCAAACTGAACCTGTGAAAGGCATCAGTATACAGTCATATGTGCCATAACCCACTACATAACATAAATATGTGAACTGGAGTACAGCAGTAAGCCCAGAAGTGAGGTGTAATTGTAATAGAGTGTTGAAGTCCCCAATATAACACAAAGACCCCACAGAGTGTATGTACACATCAATCAAGGGATAACAGGCATACATATAAGGTGTAATGAATAATAACACAATGCCAAAAAGGCATTATAATGAAGGTCTAATGTAAGCAATGCTAAGCATTGCACAGGTCAGCTTAGGAGGTGTGAGCAATGTGTAGACCAGCTAACTCTTTGTACCCAGTGGTATACCCCTTTAAACAATGCCAACCTTAGGTAAGCAGGTTTGCCCATAGCTTAGCCTTTTCAAAACTGGCTAATCACGGAAAAGTGCAGGAAATCGGCCCTAGTTAAACCCAAGTGACAGGAATACATCTCATAACTGGTTGTAGCTTCCCCTTGCAGGCACTATGACAGTAAGGGGAGAAGAAGTGTGCTTCCAGGCACAGCGCTGGTGCATCCAGGAGTCCAAGGTCATGACAGGACTCCTAGTTAAAGACCATGCACAGAGACTGCTGCAGGGCCAGTAGCAGGGCTCCCAATATAAGGCAGAGGCCTGGAACAGTCTTGCCCACAACCTCACCAGTGCCACTGGCATACCCCGAACTGGTGAGCAGGTCAGGCACCACTATGCCGACCTGAAGCAATGGAAGGGAGACCTCTTGGAGGAATAGCTCCAAGAGGCTAGAGCATCAGGGGATGTTCCAGATGTGTGTAAGTATCACCCCAGTATGTGTGTAATAAGTGCCAGCTCGGGTATATCATGGATAGGTATGGCTAAATATTCCTCTTATGTCCCCTACAGCTGCAACGGAGTGGGCCGTGAACCAGGAGGGCCACATCTGCCGCCTGGCGCAGTTGCAATGCAAGGCAGGTCAGTAATACTCATGCTTTTACTGTCATAGGAAATAAAAATAAAAGTAGTAGTAAATTAATTGCTAGTATAAAACCTGTATTGTTCAAGGCAAGTACTGCATGCACTAGAGAATATGGCAGGGAAGAGTCTCCTATTGTTTGTATGGCAATAAAAGTGTAATATCCTGACAAAATAGGTCTAACTACTGGACTGCATGTGTATATTCTGGTATCATATGGTAATATTGATTTGCAATCATGTAATAGTACTGTATTATTAAGCACTGTTACCCACACCATGCACCATAAATTGAATGTGTAGGAATGCCTGTATATGACAGGTGTAATCCCCAGAGGCCATTTAGTACAACTGACAGCCACATAGACAGCAAACAGGGAAAATGCAGACAACAAAAAATGAATAGCACATGCAATTGAGATGTAAACTGTTTTCTTAGCACACACAGCCACGGTTCAAATCTTACCAGTGGTAGTAGTCTGCATACCGAATCATACCCCACAACTGTACAGATATGTCCAGAATGTCTATTAAAGTGGCCCACATCTATTGCCTATCAAACTGTCCCCCTGGGAAATCAGTGGGATGATTCCAGATGCATAGGCAGGAAACAGGAAATACAACTGATTGACACACATCTATGACAACAAACCTGGCACACTAGCAACTCTCCAATACCTTATGTGACTAAGAAGCCACATATGTCCCATTTACACCCCAAATTGTTAAGCTGTGGTCAGAGTGTGTACAGTAACAGAGTGTGATGTATGTGCATAATAATAATGTGGAACCTGGTACTGTGTGTGGGAACATTCAGGTAGTGCTAACAAACATTCCTCCCACAGGTCTGTCAGATACCAACACTGTGCCCAGAAATACAAGAATGATATGCAGTTGCTCTGAATAATAAGGTATTACACATCACTGTCACACACACTGTCCTACAACATATAACTGTCTAGGAATTCTGTATAAGAGTGTTGTTATACAAGGTCAGAATGCATAAGCACAGGGGATTAATAAGACAGAAAGCAGATTGGAGATATACAGCAATTTCAATATAGCAGACACAACTGTGATGGACAGTATTTAAGTTGTAGCAGGCACACCCAAGATCTGAATCCTGGGAGTTGAAGTAGACTGCATTCAGATTCATAACCCACAACTGTACACATGAGGCCAGAATGTCCAGTATATGTGCCCATATCTGCTGCCTGTCCCCCTGGTAAGTCTGTGGGATGATCCCAGATGTATAGCCAGCAAACAGGGAATGCAAGTGATTGTCAACCATGATGAGAACACGCCTGTCACTGTAGCAACCCCCAAGACTGTTAGAAGAGTAATATTTCAGGTATGGCCTATCTACACTCCCATGTTGTCAAGCTGTGACCAGAGTGTGTACAGTAACAGAGTGAGATGTATGTGCATAATAATAATGTGTAATCGGGAACTTTGTGTGGCAGCAGTCAGGTAGTGCTAACAAACATTGCTCCCACAAGTAAGTTGGATACGAACACTGTGCTGAGAAATACAGACCAGTATAACCTGTACCGGTACTGTCCACCCTGGTATTGTAGTGAATTGTGAGTGTATCACTGGTCACTGTCATCCACACTGTGCTACATAATATGACTGTGTAGTAAAGCATGTATATGTGTGTGTCAGGTCATTAAAGGTGGAAGACGGAAATATTCTTGATATGTCCAGGCACACCAGCATGTGGTCAACACATGGCCAGAGTCTGTGTAGAAAGAGTTGGATAACATAATGCAAAACATCAACCTGGAATCCAGGCGTATGTGTACAAACAGTTAGTCAGTGTTAAGAAACATTCCCTCCACAAATATACCAGGTAAGAGATGTATACTTCAGGTAAAACCAGTTCATGTGTAAAGATGACAACAGCCATATCACTGACCAGAATAAGGCTATAGAGTAGTGTAGTAAGACTTATAAGGTACAGATAACAGCACTGACTAGGAAAGTAATGTGGACTGCAGGAATATACTACTTGTTAATTGATATCCCCCCCCCCTTATCTCCAACAATAATCAACATACCCACCCTAACTGGTATGTACTGACTCTGATAATGTCCAATTGTTTGATAAATATTTTAATGGTTCCCATGCATGTGCCATATTGAATTATTCCAACATTGTTGGCATGGTGCCATCAACGTACCTGCATGCTGTTCTTATTACCACTGTGGCCACATATATGCATGTGTTTGTTTGCAATGCAACTGTTCCGTATCTGGTGTCTGGGTTAATGAGAATATCTATACATGCTGTTATACCTACCCTGGAATGTGTGGACTATTACTAACCCATATATGATGACGAAATCTAAACACTATAGCATGCTTGGGAAGGCCAGTCCCAGCAGACCCAACTGTCCCATCTCAGCTGGCTGAGACACCGGACACCAGCATGTCTGGAGCCCAACCCCGGACCTCCCTGTCTGTTGGTCCTGCACCACCTTTGGGTGGAACCGCCTCAAGGGATGGGCCCCGGGAGTGGGCTCGGACAGGCACCTGTAACCCATTGCCAGTTCAGGGTTGTGGTGAACAGAGCGATCAACGAGCAGTTTGGTGATCTTCTACACCAGCTCGAGGGCTGCATGTCGTGATTAGAGAGTCAGCCTGGCTCTGCAGCTCAGCCCCCAGCAGAGCCATCTTCGGGACTGTGAAGGTGCAGTGGTGACTGCCCATGGGTGGGGACCTCAGTCCCACTGTTACCACTAGGGGGCATGTGGGCTTCTGATATCCCAACACCCCATTCCATCAAGGGTGTTTACCCCCCACAAGTGTCATATACCACCCCTGTATGCATCTTGTGTGTCTTGTCTGTTAACCTCCCCAACCTACCTCCTCAAATATACCTACTACCCCTCCCCAACATCCCACTCTCACCTGAAAAAAAAGGGCAATCTGCTCCCACAAAAAATCTCGCCCCATACATAGCTGTACATTTTGCACATGTTTCCACTGGACACATGTAATCCGGTCTAATTGGCATCACAACTTATTATTGTTGTCCTCACCCCTCTCCCAGGGGTTTTAGTGTCCAAATCTACCTCCAAATTCAGTGTATATGCACAGCTGTTGCTGTAGGAGAAATGGGCAGCTATGGACCTTCCTGCACATCCCTAGATATTTTCCCTACTGTCTTTCCCTCTTTGTGCTCCTTTTTCACCACTTTCCTATCAACCATTTTTTCCTTTCTTTTAAAGAAATTAGTGCAGGGTAAGCGGGAGTAAGCACTATTAAGCAGCAGTAAGTGGGTCTAAGCCTGTTTGCATGGGGGTAAGCACTGCCTGCACAGATTAAGCAATTTAGAAGTTGAGTATAAGAAACTGTAACCAGAAGTTAGCAGTGCTTACCTCCATGCAAACCCTCTTACAACTGCTTTAAAGTGCCTTAATCACTCTGTATCCAATGGCCTGTGTTCTGCGCAGCCCAGCAACAAAATAAACAGCCTCTGCAAGGCACAAACACAGGATGCTACACACCATACACAAAGTGATTTACCACTAAACCATTCCAGATTGCCATAAGTTTGATGTTTTCAGAAACATATCATCCAGCCCAGTCATGCAACAGTACAGAGAATGTATACCAACATCTAGATGTATGTATGAAAATATATTAATATCTAAACAGATACATCTCTATATATGTGTACATATATATATATATATATATATATATATATATATATATATATATATATGTTGAGTCTTTCGGCTTTTCCCGGTTAGGGGTCGCCACAGTGGTACTCCGTTCTGCTAATGATTGGCAGTAGATTTTTACGTGCCGAGTTGCCGGCCCTGACACACAACCTTCAACAAAGGTACGCCCATTCACACGTCTCCACACAGAAGACGCTCTAGCTGAGAATTGAACAGGACAACGTTTTACTGTGAGGCGACAATGCTACCGCAGCAATATATATATATATATTTAGAAATATATACATATATATAAATATATATGAACATATATACATGCAAATGCCTACATGGACACATATATATGTCTACACCTAGATGTCTACATATACACAGCAAGCTACATATATGTAAGCAGATATATATCTAGGTATATACGGACATAGTTATATATATGTAAGCATATATATGGACATACATGTGTAGATATCAATGGGAGATTAACTAAATCATAAATGTCCACGTGCACCATTAATGGGGTTGATAGGCCTATACCCCCCCCCCGACACAGCCACCCCCCCACAGCCAAACATGTCTGCCCTGCAATATACTACCAAGTATTGCAGATCCCATAAACAGGTCCTGACACGACATGGGCACAAGATGATAACAGTACTACATCACACCTGGATTATGCCAGGCTGGTATTGGTAACATATCATGCAGTACAGTCGGGCTCCTATAGGAAATGTAAAATGTGGAAGCTATCAACATCCCCAGGATACATATACACAGACACATATATGCAGATACAGATATACACACACACATATATATATATATATATATATATATATATATATATATATATATATATATATATACAGAAAGAGAGAGATAGATATACATGTGACTACACATACACACACACACACAGATATGTACAGTAAGATACTTATGTAGAAGGTACACACAATATGGAACAGCCACTATGCCTACAGTTAACACCTTAACAACTGGACACTGGATGAGCCACCCATACAAATGACATATGTTGCCTGCAACATATACCCAGAGAGAGGTCATAGGATAAAACACCACACACAGGTATGCAGAAATGGGATACCTTTATTTGTGTACTATTACAAATGTATATGCCATGTCATATAACTGTTTAGACACTGACATCCATATAAACAGAGTAATGCAACTGTGAAACAGTTATACTAATACAGTAGTCTGGAAAGGTCCACAACTGTTGCTGTCCAGGCCAAGCCCTTCAAATCATACAATAGTAATGACAGACTGGGCCACAGGATATCACACAATCAGCAGTAAGTGATGCAAGTGTATAGTCCAGCAGCCCCTGTCTACACTCTGTACACAATCACTATATGGCACAGACTTCAGTTGGCCACATTTCACACTGAGCTAATTGGAGGAAGTTGGAGGAAGGGCTCCGAGCTAACGAATCTGAGATATATAACATTAAGTATCCTATTTTTTGCTTATTTCTGAGTTATTTATAGCACTTTTATTTTACTCACTGTGTGTGAGGTATTAAGTAGAAATTTCTACAATTGTTAAGCATCTGGTTGGGTTTGTTTGTTCTGATTTCCTGCTAGGAGTGTATCATATAACTTGTTTGCATTTAAAAGCATTCTCTAGACTCTCCTTGATCCTTTATTTGTTTAAACATTTCTGCAGTTTTTTCTACCTAAGTAGTGTTGGTAGTGTAGCATTGTCCATACTCAGGCTTGTGTTTTGGGCCTAGTTGTTTGTTAGTAGAGGCTGTGTGTCTGAGCACATGCCCCAGGCCATCATAGCTTAGCCAAGGCCAGTATAGCATTTCAGTGAGAGTGAATTGTTTGTGGTCATTGGCTGACTGGGGTTGCCTGGACGACACCTTGGAATAAGCACCTCATTGGTTCTTTCAAGCTTTTTTTAAAGTTGTTTCAGGTTTCAACTTTGTTACTTAAGAAGTTAACTTGTGACTGTTTCTGCCATTTCACACTGAGCTAATCGGAGGAAGTCGGAGGAAGGGCTCTGAGCTAACGAATCTGAGATATATAACATTAAGTATCCTGTTTTTTTGTTTATTTCTGCGTTATTTATAGCACTTTTATTTTACTCACTGTGTGTGGGGTATTAAGTAGAATTTTCTTCAATTGTTAAGCATCTGGTTGGGTTTGTTTGTTCTGATTTTTGGTGGCTTTGCAGTTGCCCGCCCCTGCTGTAGATTTGATCTGGGACACTCATCCCAGTCTAATGTCATTACCTCACTCTCCCTATTCCAGGGAGAACATTTGAGAAGGCCAACACAGTTAGCTTCTGCTCCTCTTTTCCTCTTTCCACTTTACAAAAAAAAAAAAAATGTCTAAGCTTGTTTCCTGCCTTTCCTCTAAGTTGTCTAGTCCAGATACAGATTTGCTGTATCCAGGACTGTTTGTAAGCTTCTGAGCCCCCCAAGCCTTTCTGTGTTGGAAGGAAGCCTTCTAGCTTAATTTTGTTTCTTAGAACTAGCCAGTTTTCTAGCTTCAGCACTCAAATCTGTTTCTTTGAGCACAGCACTTGCTCAGAATTCAACGTAAGCACTAAATAAGCTACAAATTACAGCACTCAACTTTCCTCACTTGTCTAGAGGAAAACAGTTTTTAGTACTTAATAAATAAGCACCTATCCCGGCATGTCTAAGGGTCAGCTCCAGGTGTTTTCTCCTGTTTACTTGATGAATCTGGGCATCTTGGGGCAATGCAGCATTTTCCCCATGTACACAGACAACCCTGTCCTCCTACCTCATAACACTACAACCTGTGAGAGATGCACTTATATAACCAAACTGGAAGCAAAGTTCTCTTCACCCAAGACTGGACTAGACAGTCAAGAGGAGAAGATAAACACTTCCACCACACCACACTCATCACATAGTCCCTCAAAACCTGCACCACCAAAACACACACATAGAAACACAAAACACACACCTATATTTGTGGAGGCTCTAAAAAAAAATCTACCCAAGCAACAGGGACCTCCGCAGCAGAAACGCAAGCAACCTCCACCCACCCAACACAAGCCAAATGACACATAGCCCACAAACTCAGTGCGCCACTCAACCACAGCCCATAAGGCATAACAACGTACCTAACATGATAGTCATAGGTGGCTCTATAGTCAGGCACACTGATGTTCCACTCACCAGGCTAAACAAGGAGAAAGTCACTGTCAGCTGCCTGTCAGGTGCCAGGATCCACCACATAATGCATGCACTCAGGTCACTCCACAGCAAGTACAAATATGACTCTGTCATTGTCCATGTTGGTGTGAATGACCTGAGACATACCTCCCTGGACTACATGAAAAGAGACATGGAGGAGGTTTCTGATTTTGTAGCCCAGGCAGGTATGACCCTAGCCCTGAGTAGCATCCTGCCATCACCCAGAATGTTACCAGAGTACACGGACAAAATGATTGACTTCAACAATTGGCTAAGCTTCTGGTGTCATTCTAAGGGGATCCAGTATCTGTCTGCCTGGGATGACATGATCGACAAACCATGATGCTTTGCCAGAGATGGCCTGCTCCTGTCACTCTTGGAATTCCAGATACTGGCTAAGGCTCTTGCCACCCCTATAGTGCCTTTTTTAGGCAAGATTCAAATGACAAATTCACCACTGTAACAGGTACAAGCAAGCAAAATCTGAGGGTAATGCTAATCAATGCTAGACGTCTAAACCTCAAAATGCACTCACTCAAGGCACTCCTTAAAATGGAGAACATCGACATCTGTGCAGTGACAGAGACCTAGTTAAAGGCACCAGAGAGCACCCCTGCATTACCAGGCTATAATTCATACCACACCTTTTGGCCACCTAACTTGGACCGAAGCACTAAAGGCAGAGGTGTGTCCATATTCATTAAGGATATCCACACCTCCAGGCTAGTTGCTCAGCATAATGCATCTGAGATTATCCAAGTGCAACTAACTCTGGGCAAGACCCCAATGCAAATTGTAGCTTGCTACAGATCCCCCACCATGCCCTAGGATTCCCACTCTTCATTTCTTGATACACTGGAAAATATTAGTGTACAAACTAACACCCTAATAATGGGCGATTTCAACTACCCCACCATTAACTGGGAAAACTACTCATGTACCAACTCTTGTGCTCAACGTTTTCTGGAATTCATAAATTTCAATGCCATGGATCGACTTATCCACACCCCCACCAGGGGCAGCAATATTCTAGACCTGGTCATTACCAACATGGGCAACCAGTGTTCCACACCAGAGGTCATTTCCTCGATGGTCAGATCCGACCACAAGCAAATCACCCTAGACATCCACATCCCAGCTCCACCCCCCATTAGGGAAACCACCATAAAAAATTTCTCCAAAGCCAACTTCATACTTCTTAAGACAGAAGTCGCAAACTTCACGACACCCATGTGATGGACAATAGAGGTACGATTACCGAATCCTACACAATTGCATTTTATAAGCACTTACACGAGTGCATGGATCGTGCAATCCCTAACAGAACCAAGATGCTATCCTCCAAAAAAAGGAAACCAATCTGGTGGTCCCCTGCTATAAACAAACTCTACAACAGAAGAAAGAAACTGTTGCAAAAAAGAGTAAAATCCCATGATTGGAGGAACTCCGTGGTCAGCCTCAGAAAGAAGCTGAGATCCCTCATAAAATCCTCCAAAGCTAGTTACAAAAACAAAATCACCACTGATTCTAAAGACAACCACAAAGCATTCTATAGCTATGTCAAGAATCACAATGGCAACACTCAGATCTGCTCTGAGTTACAGCACAATGGCACTAAATATACAGAACCAACCGATATTGCCAGCATCCTGGCAGATAGGTTCAGTGCTAACTTTACCCCTCTCTCATCCCCTAAAGAGCCCATCTCTATACCGGAAGAATGCAAAGTACCTGTAATCATGGCTGCACAGGTAAAAAACACACTCTCCAAAGCCAAGAACACAGCATCCATGGGACCTGACAACTTACCAGGCTGCGTTCTACATGAACTACAGAACGAACTTGCACCCCACCTAAGTACCATGCTCAATCATAGCCTCACCTCAGGCTTTGTGCCCACTGAATGGGGCACAGCAATGACTATCCCACTCCACAAAGGGGGAGCCACCACGGACCCCGGGAACTACTGCCCCATTAGCCTGACAAGCCTGGTCTGCAAGGCTATGGAGCGTATCATCAAGGAACTTATAAACAATGACATTGGTAATCTCCAAACTCTGGACCCTACCCAGTTCAGGTTTGTAAAAGGCAGATAATGTCTCCTAAAGCTGATAGACTTCTTTGAAGCGGTCACCAAAGCTGTAGATGAGGGTAAGGTGGTACACACAGCCTATCTAGATCTTGCCAAGGCGTTCAACACCATCTTCCACTCTGGAATTATAGACAAACTCACTAAACTAGGTATAAATACCTATGTCACAAGATGGGTTGCCAACTGGCTCACTGACCGAACCCACACTGTGAAAGTAGCAGACTTAAAATCCAACTTCAGACCAGTGACAAGTGCAGTACCACAGGGTTCAGTCCTAGGTCCTCTCCTGTTTGGTATCTACTTCTCTGAAGTACAGGCTAACACAGAAGGTCTTTGGCTAACAAATAGGTTCAATAGGTTCATAGATTAGTACTAAGCTAACTGCCCTTGTGAGACATTTTTAAGCCTAGCCAATTATCCCTTATGAGACTCAAACCCTGCACCTTGTGTTTGTAAGGCAAACACCTTAACCATTAGGCCACTCTCCCAACCCAACAACAAATTTCGCAGATGTCTGCAAACTAGGAGCCATAATCAAATCTCCTAACGAGGTGGACATCCTACAAAAGGGTCTCACTGAGACAGATGCCTGGTGTCAAAGCCATGGCCTCAAGCTCAATGCCAAAAAGTGCATTGTCATACCTTTTGGTAAAAACTCTGTACCCATGAGCTACCACATAGGCGGTAGTCTACTTAACACCGAAAGTGTGATAAGAGACCTTGGGACACAGGTGGACAGTAGTCTCTCCTTTGATAATCACATTGCCACAGTAGTCAGGAAATCCTTCTACGTGGCACACCTCATCATAAAAGGTTTTTCATCCAGGAAAAAGAGGTCATTGTTCCCCTCTACTCATCACTCATTAGACTCATTATAGAGTACAATGCCCCTTTTGGTATGTACCTCACAAGATATCTACAACAACTGGAAAGGCCACAGAAATACCTCACAAAGAGGATTACCAGCCTCAAACAGATGTCCTAAGCAGACCGTCTCATAAAACTATAGCTTTACTCTGTCGCATATCACCTACTCAGAGGCAATCTCTGCCTAATATACAAAGCTATATCAAACCCAGAGCTATTGGACATGCTCCACATAAAGAAATCCCAATCCCTCCAAGCTACACCCTCCAGGGAACTAAACCTTGTTACCACAATAAACAAAACATGCTGGAGGGATAGATTCCTGTCTCAGAGATTTCCCATACTCTGGAACAAACTACCTATCTATATCAAACAAAGCTCTTCATTAGCACTCTTCAAGAAAGATCTTGATGATTGGAAGGGAGATAGGAAATTCACTCCAGGGATCACTTCTGTGGCTTTGATTGACAGGGGCACAGGAAAATAATTTTCTTGGGTTGCAAAAGCCAGGGTATCATTTGGCTAGGCTTATATAGGCCCTAAGGCCACTAGCCTAGTACCTACCTATGAACCAAATGGGATATAACTGATACATAACAAGGCATAACTGACACCATTACAGGCACACTGGCAAACAGAACAGTCTGTATGGCAGGAGGCAGTAGGCCTGCAGTAACCCACTTTATGTAAGTAATGTCAAGAACTGTGAAATGTATGGTACTGTACATACAGATACCTTATGGTAGCTCACCGCTGATATCCCCACATTTTGTAACAGCCTAGGTTATGTATGGTGTTTCCCCCCTTGACTCAATAATACAGGGCCATATACCAATGTTACATACACTGGCCTCTGGAGTGCATATGGATACACAGGTACTGTGTAGGTGAAGCCCACACATATATGCTCCCAGCCCCACTGCATGTGTGGGGATACAACAATAGTGGACTGCTGGCAGGAACAGCAGCATGGTATACATATATGTGCATATGAATCACTATCTGCATATGTGCATACATATAATGCTCTGTATATGTATATACCTGGGTGTATATATGGGTTCCCTATTAAAAGACCGAAGATGCATTCTTTCAAGTGCGTCTTGGTTGAACTCAAAAGCCTGAAATGGCAAAATATCGAAGCGGCTTTTAAGAAAATTCTTTCCCTGAGAAAAAATTTGCTTGGCCACTTCGGTACTTTGCCATTTTCTGCACTGTAGTGTGGTCTCAGAGATGGTTTATTTAAGTAGAGGGGTGGGGGTGGGGGGGGGGTGAAGTGTTTTCTTTTTGTTGTAACAGTGATTTTTTTTCCCTAGGAACAAAATCTCTGTTCTGACAGTTTGCTTACATAGGGTCGATAATCACTGTTCGCTTTTTTAAGCGTTCGGTGATCTAATATAGACCCATGTATATGCATATCTATGTACACATACACATCCATCTATATATGCTGATATGTACATGTGTAATTATCTATATAGATATCTGGATAATCATATGTACATATATATTCACCATATGTCCTTAACATGGGGTGTAGCCCTACCTCAGCCCCTATAGTCACAACTCCATAGTGCAAGGGGATATCGGTATGTATAGAAGGTATATTAATAGACTATTGCTACTGTAATAGGGATTGTCTTCACAGACATGGTGTGTGTGAGAGGTCATATCTGCTTTTCACATGTGCGCCATTGACTACTGACAGACACCCTAAGGACATCATAGTACAGTACCGTTGCAAGCACGTAATGCTCCTGTGGACTACAGCAGAGATTTTGGCCAACAGATGTGGACATTCTGACACACTTTGTACCATCCAGAGGTATACACAGAAACCCTTAGTGCAGAACACATGGACCAAGCCTGACAATATGGATGTTAACAGCTAAGTAGATGGGTGTGATGCCCATGCCCTGGCCCAGAAATCAAGGAGCCTCAATCCTCACCACTAACACCAGAGAGGGCGTCTCATATATGAGGAAAGGATAACAAATACACACAGCAAAGTGCAATTTCCCTTAAGAGCACACAGAGATCACAGTCAATGTGGGGCTGGTTGCTCCCTTGTTCTCCAGGTCCCCAATAAGACTATCCACTGGCACAGCTATAGGGGCCAGATCTCAGCCTAGCTGGCAAGCTAACCTCAAGTACCCTCTCTGTCCAACCAGTGCTTTGTGTCCCTGCCCAAGTAGCTCACATACACACACACACACACACACACACACACACACACACACACACACACACACACACACACACACACGCACACACTGTGAGATAAGTATTTATACAACTTCACAGACACTCCTGGGAAAGGCTGACACAGATTCTCCAGCTGTGCTCCTATACCCAGACTATACGGTAGTTATTCCTGCCACCACCAGCTAATAATTATCAGCTACCCAAAGGCCCTTAAAAGGGTGTCCAATTATTATTGTGCAATATTATTATCCAATAGTAGTGTAACTAAGCAATCAAGGCTTATTGGAAGGGCTTAGTACAGGATCACTTATAAGCATGCAATGTACTCTAAAGCTTAATTTATCTCTACATAAACCAGCCACAGTGGAAAAGGGTTTAAAAATATTTAATAAATACAAAAAACACAAGACAATACTACTACACCACAGTGCTATTCAAGAGTTCAGAGATCACACAGAAACTTAAAACAATACAGTATGAAAGTTCTGATCTGAATACAGAAAAACACTTAGTCTAATTTTTCTAATTCCTGGCTACTTCTAGGAGAAAACACAGTTCTAACATACTACTTACATAAAGAGAGCACAAGGCAGTACTGAGTTGGATAGTCAAGATCAAAATGCTTACAGTCTCTCTCTGAGCAATGGTTTTTAAAATCACTAACAATCATTTCTGCTGGGCCTTCCCAGATTACATCATTTTGACACTTAGGTTTTCCCAGTATACACATTACACCATTTTGATACTTAGCCTGGGGTTCCCAGGCCAACAGGCTACATTATTTAGCAAGCTAATACCTGCTCAGGAAGCTACAATAATAAAAGACATTTCACATGTACACTCTAGTAATTATTCCTTAAGTTAAAACAATAGAAAGAATGTACTAGCCCAGACAGGCTGACTCCGAACTCTACAGATCAAAGAACATACAAAACATAATTTTAATTTCAAAGAACAGATGTGAAATGTTTAACTTAGTTTTCTTTACAGCAGATGGAAATGTTGCTACAATCTTGAAGTGCAACATTTTAGTATTTTCTTTCATTTAAGAAACAAGCCTGTATTTTACATTTATATTTACAAATGCCAGAATTATGTATCAAATTCTATTGGACTAGATGGCAGCCTTCACGCATCTCTGCCAGTCTTCACACCCCCCCCCCCCCGGAGAACTCAAGCTAGTTTTTCAAGTGACCCTTGATAAACGCTGCTTGAGAGGGTTAGGTCTATCTGAGTGTACCTCACCCCATTCCCTGTCTTGAGAGCCCATCTGCATTGGCATTGCTAATCCCACTGCGGTGCTGCACTGACATATCATATGCTTGCAACCCCAGGCTCCATTTTAGCAACTTGGCATTTTTCTGGCTGGCTCTGCTTAACCATGTTAGGGGGTTGAGATCTGTCATTACAGTGAATTTTCTTTCATACAGATAAGGCTGAAGTTTTTGCAATGCCCACACTATGGCTAGACATTCCTTTTCTACAGCTGCATAGCATTCTTCCCTGGGTTGGAGCCTACAGCTGAGATAAACCACTGGGTGCTCTTCCGCCTCTGAAGAAATTTGGCTAAGTACAGCCCCCACCCCATGGTTCATAGCATCCACTTGCACAACAAGTTCTTTGCTGTAATCTGGACTGGCAAACACAGGGTGGGGGGTCCTCCCAAAGCTTCTTTAAGCTTCTGGAATGCCTGCTGACATGCTGGGATCCACACTACCTTATCTGGCCAGTTTTTCCTTGTTTGGTCTGTGAGGGGAGCAGCTATGGTACTATAACTGGGGACAAACTTTCTGTAGTACCCCACTGTCCCTAAGAATGCCCTCACCTGCTTTTTAGTAACAGGTGCAGGCCATACCTGAATGGCTTCCAGTTTGGCCGGTTCTGGCCTTATCATACCACTCCCCATGCTATGTCCCAGGTAGGAGACCTCCGCCATACCCACCGGACATTTGCTCAGCTTAATGATCAACCCTGCCCTCTGTAGTCTGCCCAGCTCCACCCTGACATGCTAAAGGGGCTCTGGCCAGGAATGGCTGTAGATGGCAATATCATTTAGGTAAGCAAGGAAAAACCCTCCTACTCCTGCTAGGATATTATCTACCAGCCTCTGGAAAGTTGCTGGGGCATTCTTCATCCCAAAGGGCATCTTTGTGAACTCATACAATCCAAAAGGAGTCACAAAGGCTGACTTCTCTCTAGCACTGGGAGTCAAGGGCACTTGCCAGTAACCTTTGGTAAGATCAATGGTTATAAGATACTTAGCCTCACCCAGCTGCTCTAGGGCCTCATCTGTCCTAGGCATGGGGTAAGCATCCGACTCTGTGTGACTAATTTCCTATAGTCCACACAGAACCTGGTGCTGCCATCCTTCTTTGGCACCAGCACCACTGTGGAGGCCCAGGGACAGTTGGACTCTTGAATCACCCCTAGTTCCAACATCTCCTGTACCTCCTCCCATAGAGTCTGTTTGGCTCTCTCAGGCACCCTATAAGGGTCCTGCCTAATAGGCCTGGTACTGCACCAGGTGGGTGCACCCTGGTTTCCCAGTGAACATGTCCCAAATTCCTGCAACCTTGCTCGAATTAATTGAACCTGGATAGGAGATAGCTGCTGGGACATTGCTACCCCTTCCACTGAGGAGTCAGCCCAATCCTCACTGAGGAGATCAGTCCCCAGATCTCCCTCAGACTCCTCCTGCAATCCACTGCAAATGCTCAGCACAAGGGCCTCCCTATCATGGTAAGGTTTCATCATGTTAACATGGTACAATTTGTGCCTCTGCTGTCTGCCTAGCAGTTCCACCATGTAGTTAACATCACCTACCTTTCTTACCACCTTGTATAGCCCCTCCCAAGCTGCTTGCAGCTTGTTGTGTCTGACAGGAATGAGAACCATTACCTGCTGCCCCACAGCATACTCTCTAGCTCGGGCATTCCTGTCATACCACACCTTTTTTCTGTTGTTGAGCTTCTGCCAGATTCTCCTGGGCCAAGCACACGAGTTCCCCGAATCTTGTCCTAAGGTTTAGGACGTATGCCACAACAGACTCCTTGTGAGACTTGCACTCACCTTCTCACTCATCTCTAATTAAATCAAAAGGTCCCCTCACCATATGCCAACACAGCAACTCAAAGGGTGAAAAACCTGTGTATTCCTGGGGAACCTCTCTGTAAGCAAACAACAGATGGGGCAAATATTTGTCCCACTCCCTCTTAAACTGATCTGCAAATGCCTCTCAACAAGACCATTAGTCTGGAGATGGTAGGGGGTGGTCTTCATGTGCTTCACTCCAAAGGACTTCCACAGACAAGCCAGCAGGTCTTACATGAAATCGGCACCTCTGTCAGACAGTATTTCTTTTGGGAAACCTACCCTGCTGAAAATCTCTAACAAAGCATTTACCACATTCTCTGCCTCAATGGTGGACAAAGCCACCACCTCAGGGTACCGTGTTGCATAATCCACTACCACTAGGATATACTTTTTCCCTGTGGAACTTGGGGTACTCAGATGACCCACAGTATCCATTGCTACCCTCTGAAATGGCTCCTCAATCACAGGCAAAGGCATCAAAGAAGCTTTCACCTTGTCTCCTGCCTTGCCTAGCTTTTGGCACTGCTCACAGGTCCTGCAGTACCCTGTTACATCTCTGTAAATTCCAGGCCAATAGAAGTTCTGCATAATATGCCTCTTTGTATGATTTATACCCATATGACCTGCAAAGGGAATATCATGGGCAATGACTAGAAGTGCCAGACGGTAGACTCTAGGCACTACCAACTGCTGTACTCTCTCACCTTCTAGCCCTCCCTCAGGGGTCCACTCTCTGTACAGTAACCCTTTGTCCCAGTATACAGAGTCCCCCTTCCCTTAAGAATCAGGTGCCTCCCTAGCTACCTGCCTCAGGCCATGCAATGTAGGGTATGAGAGCTGAGCCTGTCACAACTCTCTCCATGTAACCATTCCCAGCTCCCCTTCCACAGAAGTCTGGCATCCCCTGACAGTGGTGCCTCACAATCAGCCTGGGTGCTACTACTCACCTCTTCCTTTGCAGTCACTTTGTCCAAGGGAACATAAGTACCCACAAGCAGCTGTGGCTCACATTCAATCTCACTGCTAGAAAGTAGCTCCCTTCCTGAAGTAACCACCTCAGCAGTCCTGGCTGCAAGTCTGCAGTCTGTCTGGGTCTTCTACAGGCTACCAGACCCACATGCTTGTCGCCTAGCCTGACCACGTGTAACTACATAAGAACATGGTAGTCCCTCATCCAAATCCTTCCCTCTCAGGATATCTTCTGGATGGTAGTTTAGTACCCCTGTTGTCTCAAGACAACCTACTATTGGCATTTTGTCTTTCCCACTTACTGGCTCCCTCACCTTTGGTTCCTCACCTTGCCTTCATGGACACCTGTATGCCACATGGCCCCACTGGTTGCATTCAAAACATTTAACCCTAGCTCCTGGATGTGTACCTGGACTAGTTACTTCCCCTGCTACTGGCAGATTCTGTTGGGGCAGTCTGTGCTGCCCACCATGGGTTCCTTTAGACCCATGAGCAGTGCTGGGGTTCCCCGTCCTGTGCTGGGCTGCCCTGCTGGCCAGGTATAGGTCTCCCTTTTTCCCCAACTCATCTGAAGTAACACATTGTCTATAAGCTAACCAGATCTTCATGTCCTCAGGCAAAGTGCTAAGGGCTTGTTCCCTCAGCAAACGTCTGCCAGCCCTTCAAAAGTGGTGACCTGACATCCACTCACCTAGCTATGAAAATAAGTGCACAGTTCAGCAACATATTCACACACACTTTCATCTGCCTTGTGTCTATGCTCACAAAACTTTTTTCTATACATTTCAGGTGTTTTTATTTTATTTTTATTTTATTTTACATTTGTTGACCGGGATAGTCCGACTGGATGCATGTCCATTTTCAGCGGAGGCCCGGGGAGAAAAGCTCCAAGGGTAAGCAGATACAGCATTACATAATACCAGCATTACATATTACAAACAGATTATTTACAGAGATTACATAAGTAAGCAAGTTAAACAAGTTCCACAGGTTAAAGTTAGTCCTGAGCACAAGTCAGGATTAAATTAAATTACACAGTAAACTGGTTAACAGATTTTTACACATTCGAGTTAGCCAGGCTTGATACATTGACATAGCCAGTTAAGTGACAAATGTTGTTTGAGTCTAGTTTTAAATTGACCTAAGGTGGAAAGTAAGGTAATATCAGCTGGAAGTGAGTTCCAGGATCTACTTACAGAGTTTGCAAAGAGAGAATCACCGGCTGTGTTATTAATTTTGCTAGTCTGAATTAGTAGTTTGTTAGAGGATCGAAGCGGTCTAGGATTGTTATAGGGGTGATAATATTTTTAAGTGCAGGAGTATTGTCCGGATTATAGAGGATTTTATAGGCCATAATCAGTTGGTTATACTGGATTAGGCTAGGTAGTTCAAGCCAACCAAGCTGATTTAGACTGATGCAATGATGTGTCCTAAAAGGCAGCCCAGTGGCAAACCTGGCAATGTGGTTGTAGCAACTTGAGAGTTTGTTAAGGACAGTCTTGTTCAAATTCGAGAGTAGAGGGGATGCATACAGAAGGGTTGAAAGAAGGTGAGAGAGAGCTATGGCAATTTTAGCTGGAGGGGTTAGGAAGGCTTTTATTCTGTAAAGTAACCCTAGTTTTTTATTGATGGTTTTGATAGTTTGGTTAACATGTAGGTCAAATTTGAGATTATTGTCTATGATGACAGCTAATAGTTTTGTAGATGGGCCAGGGGAGATTATTGTGCCATCATTTGATTTTATGGTAAAGGTGAAAGCGGTAGACCTACGTGTTGGTGAAAATAACAGCATTTTAGTTTTTTGGGGATTTAGGATCAGACGATGTTCAGAAAGCCAGTTTTCTATTGTATTAAAGGTGGTCTGGGTAGCTGACCATAACTCTACTGGAGATGTGGCTGAGCAAATCAGAGTAGAGTCATCAGCATATTGGATACAGCTGACTTTTGGGATGACAGTATAAAGGTCGTTAATGAAGATGGAGAAGAGCAAGGGCCCTAGTATAGAGCCTTGTGGTACTCCGAGGGTGTTAGGTAGAATGTTAGAGAGTTTGTTCTGCCAGAGGACAGCCTGCTGTCGACCATTCAGGTAGGATTGAAACCATTGGAGGGCTCCAGTATCTAGACAGAATGTTTGCAGGGTGTGGATTAAAAGTTGCTGATCAACCATATCGAATGCCTTGGAAAGATCCAAAAAGAGGGCTGAGGATATATAATTATTGTTGCAATTATGGTTTATGGTGTTAGTAAAGGCTAGGAGGGCTGAAGTAGTGCTGTGATGAGGACGGAAGCCATGCTGAGTGTCTGCCATAAGGCGATTTTGGATTAGGTGGTGCATGAATTGTCTATGAATACATTTTTCCATAATCTTTGCAAGTGGAGAGAGTATAGCTATTGGCCTATAATTGGAGAATTCAGTAGAGCTGCCTCCTTTGTGAAGTGGGATTACATAGGATATTTTCCAGATGGTGGGAATTTTAGCTTCTACTATGGTTCGATTGATTAGTATTTAGACGGGTAAGCAATAGCATCAGCTGATTTTGTAGGTACTTTCGGCAGGAGTTGATCAGCAGAAAGTGTAGTGGGTTTTAATTTTTGATCAAGGTACGGATAAGTGAAGTGGTGACTGGTTGGAAGCTGAACGCAAGTAGGTTTCTAGGGGTGCTACTTTCAGGACCAGGGGAGCTAGGAGGTAGTTGGCTAGCTAGGGCTTGAATTGTCTCAGTAAAGAATTGGTTAAAACTATCAGAAACATCTTCAGGGGTTTTATCAATAGTAGCAGCAGGGATTGGGGTTGAAGTTTGTCCAGGATGTAGTAGATTATTTAAACCTGCCCAAAACTTCTGAGGGTTAATTTGATTTACTGTCTGCAAATTACAGTAGTATTGTTTTTTGTCTTGTAAAATTGATTTTTTGGTTTCGTTCCTGGATTGCCTCTATTTAATGTGATCTTGTGGGTCTTTAGAAGAACGCCATAAAGCCCATGCTTTGTTTCTAAGGGTAATTTTGAGTTTAGACTCTATAGAAAGCCATGGTGCAGTTTTTGCCTTGGTTCTCTTTGAACGAACAGGTGCATGCAAATCAAGGATCTCAAGGAATTTGTTGTTAAAGTATGCTACTGCTTCCTCTAAGGGGAGGTGTTTTAGAATAGACCAATTACATGAGTTTAGTTCTTGTTGGAATTTGGCAGGGTCAAAGTTTTTATTGTTTCTAACCTTTCTGAGTAAGGGTTGTTGGGAATTAATGGTTTTGTGCTTAATTACATATGTGAGAAGGTGATCGCTTAGGCCATTAAGGAGGGTACCAGAGGTGTACAGTTGGGGGTGAATGTTTATGAGTACCCAGTCAAGTATACTTTCTTTTTGGTTGGGTTTACCTATCCTGGTAGGGGTGGATATGATTTGTGTAAATGCATGCAGGTTAATATGGGTGGTTGGGGATTCTAAGGAACAGGTGCCCCAGTCTATGTTAAAGTCCCCAATTAGTAGGCTTTCTTGGGGGTAGTGACATGATAACCAGTGCAGGATATCTTCAAATGTAGATATATTGTTACCTGGGGGAATGTACATACAGATGATATTAATGCATTTATTTTTATTAAGTTGCAATTTGGTGGCAAGAATCTCAGAGTTATTAATCTGAGGAGGTTGTATTACATCTATGGTGACATTCAACTCAGATGTATAGAGCACAGCTACCCCACCCCCCTTCCTCGAAGCATGATCCAGCCTGTGTATGTTGTACCCAGGTGGTAACACTTCATTGTCTTTAGTGTTAGGTTTTAACCATGTTTCAGATAAACAGAGAATCTCAGGAGAGTGGACATCCAGAAGTGCATGCAATTCATGTACCTTGTTATTAATGCTTCTAATATTGAGATGACAGACTAGGAGAGAGTTAGTTAACCTATAAATTGTAGGTTTGTAGCTTAGATTACAAGTAGAGGGGGTATGTGTATCTGAAGTGAGTGGGCCAGGGTGTTAGCTTAAAACATTCTAAAAGACATTGTTTTACAGCAGTATAATCAGAACAGACAGCGTCAGGCATTTTTGACAAAAACGTTACTGCTTTCCCATGGAGTAAAAGGGTCGGGAACCGTACTCAGAGCCTTTGGTCAACACTATACTGTTTGCATACCCTCTCATATACCCAAGCAGAGCTCCACGTGGTCCTGCAGAGGGGTCCTGGCAACAGAGAACTGAAAGAAGCGACCACTTTCCTGATTTAAGTATTTTTTGGCTTTTTTTATCTGCATTGTCCTCTCTGGCTTTCATTTAACTAGATATAACTGTTTTTGTGTCTATCTGCTGAATTCTAAAGTATCTGCACTTAAAAGTAGCATTTTGGTCGACTCTGGTCGAATAATACTGTTTTTTTGCTAATTTAACTGCTGAGGCTGCCCACTAAAGTGTGCTAGCCTGTGTAAATCGATTTTACTGTTTGCCTAACTGCATTTCTGTGTGCTTTCCTAAAAAAACAAAAAACAAAAAAAAATACTCCTTGTTTTCCCGCCTTTGCTCAACTAGTTAAGACCAGTATACAGGCTTTGCTGTATTCTGGGCTGTGTGTAGTTCCTGTGTTGGCCATTGCCTTACTTGGATAGAAGGAAGTTTCTGAGCTCACCAGTGGGAGTGGGGAGCCTTGAACAGCCTATCTGTCCCTGGGGGAAGTGACCTCAGCACTTGAGCTGTAAATCATTGGTTTCCTTGGACCATTTCTAGCTCTTTTCAAGTTCCCTGTATAAAAATCCGCCTCAGGGCCTTTTTTCTGGCTATATACCCAAGCAGAGCTCCACGTGGTCCTGCAGAGTGGTCCTGACAACAGAGAACTGAAAGAAGCGACCACTTTCCTGATTTAAGTATTTTTTGGCTTCTTTTATCTGCATTGTCCTCTCTGGCTTTCATTTAACTAGATATAACTGTTTTTGTGTCTATCTGCTGAATTCTAAAGTATCTGCACTTAAAAGTAGCATTTTGGTCGACTCTGGTTGAATAATACTGTTTTTTTGCTAATTTAACTGCTGAGGCTGCCCACTAAAGTGTGCTAGCCTGTGTAAATCGATTTTACTGTTTGCCTAACTGCATTTCTGCGTGCTTTCCTAAAAAAAACAAAAAACAAAAAAAAAATACTCCTTGTTTTCCTGCCTTTGCTCGACTAGTTAAGACCAGTATACAGGCTTTGTTGTATTCTGGGCTGTGTGTAGTTCCTATGTTGGCCATTGCCTTACTTGGATAGAAGGAAGTTTCTGAGCTCACCAGTGGGAGTGGGGAGCCTTGAGCAGCCTATCTGTCCCTGGGGGAAGTGACCTCAGCACTTGAGCTGTAAATCATTGGTTGCCTTGGACCATTTCTAGCTCTTTTCAAGTTCCCTGTATAAAAATCCGCCTCAGGGCGTTTTTTCTGGCTATATACCCAAGCAGAGCTCCACGTGGTCCTGCAGAGGGGTCCTGGCAACAGAGAACTGAAAGAAGCGACCACTTTCCTGATTTAAGTATTTTTTGGCTTTTTTTATCTGCATTGTCCTCTCTGGCTTTCATTTAACTAGATATAACTGTTTTTGTGTCTATCTGCTGAATTCTAAAGTATCTGCACTTAAAAGTAGCATTTTGGTCGACTCTGGTTGAATAATACTGTTTTTTTGCTAATTTAACTGCTGAGGCTGCCCACTAAAGTGTGCTAGCCTGTGTAAATCGATTTTACTGTTTGCCTAACTGCATTTCTGTGTGCTTTCCTAAAAAAAACAAAAAACAAAAAAAAATACTCCTTGTTTTCCCGCCTTTGCTCGACTAGTTAAGACCAGTATACAGGCTTTGCTGTATTCTGGGCTGTGTGTAGTTCCTGTGTTGGCCATTGCCTTACTTGGATAGAAGGAAGTTTCTGAGCTCACCAGTGGGAGTGGGGAGCCTTGAGCAGCCTATCTGTCCCTGGGGGAAGTGACCTCAGCACTTGAGCTGTAAATCATTGGTTGCCTTGGACCATTTCTAGCTCTTTTCAAGTTCCCTGTATAAAAATCCGCCTCAGGGCGTTTTTTCTGGCTATATACCCAAGCAGAGCTCCACGTGGTCCTGCAGAGGGGTCCTGGCAACAGAGAACTGAAAGAAGCGACCACTTTCCTGATTTAAGTATTTTTTGGCTTTTTTTATCTGCATTGTCCTCTCTGGCTTTCATTTAACTAGATATAACTGTTTTTGTGTCTATCTGCTGAATTCTAAAGTATCTGCACTTAAAAGTAGCATTTTGGTCGACTCTGGTTGAATAATACTGTTTTTTTGCTAATTTAACTGCTGAGGCTGCCCACTAAAGTGTGCTAGCCTGTGTAAATCGATTTTACTGTTTGCCTAACTGCATTTCTGTGTGCTTTCCTAAAAAAAACAAAAAACAAAAAAAAAAATACTCCTTGTTTTCCCGCCTTGGCTTGACTAGTTAAGACCAGTATACAGGCTTTGCTGTATTCTGGGCTGTGTGTAGTTCCTGTGTTGGCCATTGCCTTACTTGGATAGAAGGAAGTTTCTGAGCTCACCAGTGGGAGTGGGGAGCCTTGAGCAGCCTATCTGTCCCTGGGGGAAGTGACCTCAGCACTTGAGCTGTAAATCATTGGTTGCCTTGGACCATTTCTAGCTCTTTTCAAGTTCCCTGTATAAAAATCCGCCTCAGGGCGTTTTTGCGCGTTTTTGCGCGGTTGGGCGCCTAGCGCAGCAGCGGTTATACAGGTTTAAACTATTTCTGGCTCCGCCAAGTCTGCTCTTCAATTTTTCCCTTAGAAGCTCTACTCAGTCTATTTAGCTGTATATATTAGCACTTGTTTTCGGAACTTCTATCCTTAGCAAGCACTCATAATAAAACAAGCACTCTTACCCTAAAGTAAGCACTACAGGCATCCACTACCCCCTGTGAATACCCACTTCCCTTAAAGGCACAACACTCCTTATAATATTCTAGTATGTCGAGTGGTAGACCACTAGCATCCTCTCTTGTTCAGCTGGTTAATCTGGGAATCTTAAGACAATGTTACAATTGTCTCATGTACACAGACAACCCTCTCCTCCTTCCTACTAACACATATACTTGTGAGAGATGCAACTATATAGCCAGACTGGAGGCTGAACTCTCTCAACTCAGGACTGGCAAGACCAGACAGGAGGAGATGGTACCCACACCCAAAGCAAAACCAGTCACACATAAAACCACCACTACTACAAACCAAACACATAAGAACACAAAGACATACTCGGAGGCTCTTATAAAAAACTTACCAAAACAACAGAGGCCTCCAAAGCAGACACCCAGAAATACACCCCCACAAAACGCAACACCTACAACACATACCTCAAGCAACAGGTGTGTCACACAATCACAGCCCCTAAGGCAAAACACTATGCCAGAGACATTAGTAATAGGTGACTCTATAGTCAGACACACCGACGTTCCACTTACCAGGCTGAATAAGGAGAGGGTAATGGTGAGCTGCCTATCAGGAGCTAGGATCCGCCACATTACACACGCACTCAGGTCACTCCAAAGCAAGTACAAGTATGATTCAGTCATTGTCCATGCGGGTGTGAATGACCTGAGACGTACCTCCCTGGACTACATGAAAAGAGACATTGAGGAGCTCTCCAATTATGTAGCCCAGACTGGTATGACCCTGACCCTGAGCAGCATCCTGCCTTCACCAAGAATGATGCCTCAGTACAAAGACAAAATGATCAGTTTTAACAATTGGCTTAATCACTGGTGTCATTCTAGGGGGATCCAATGTCTGTCAGCCTGGGATGACATGCTGGACAAGCCACGTTGCCGCAAGGGATGGCTTGCACCTGTCACCACTGGGCTTCCGGATACTGGCCAAGGCTCTTGCCACCCCCATAGTGCCTTTTTTAGGCAATGCTCAAAGGACAAATCAACCTCCATAAAAAACAATAATGGAAAAAAATTAAGGGTAATGCTGCTGAACGCCAGAAGTCTAAATCTCAAGATGCAGGCACTCGAAGCACTTCTCAGTATGGAGAACATCGATGTCTGTGCAGTAACCGAAACCTGGTTCAAGGCTCCTGAGAGCACTCCAGCGCTACCAGGCTATACCTCATATCATGCGTTTCGGCCTCAAGTTCCAGGCCGAACCACAAAGGGAGGGGGAGTGTCCATTTTCATAAAGGACACCTACACCTCTCGATTGGTGGCTACCCATGAAGCATCAGAAACCATACAAGTTTTACTCACCATAGGCAAAACTGCCATACAACTGGTCGCATGTTATAGAACACCCTCCCAATCCCAGGAATCCCATCAAGCATTCCTGAAAACACTGGAGGATATGAATGTCACACCAAACACCATCATATTGGGTGACTTCAACTACCCCAACATAGACTGGGCCCACTATTCTAGCCCTAACACCCTAGCCCAAAGATTCCTGGAATTCATAAACTCAAATGCTATGGAGCAACTGGTCACTTCTCCTACGAGGAGAGATAATATACTTGACCTGATTATCACAAACATGGGGTCCAAATGCTCCGCACCGGATATAAACCCCTCACTAGTAAGATCTGATCATAAACTGATCACGTTGGATGTACATATCCCACCCCACCCCAGAACAAAAGACTACAGTGAAAAACTTTTCAAAAGCTGACTTTGCACTCCTTAAGTCAGAAATGATATCCTTTAAGCCTACTGGGTTAATGGAAACCACATCCCAAAATGCTGAATCCTTCACAAAAGCCTTCTACGGACATCTCCAAGAATGCATGGATCAAGCAATCCCAACTAAAACCAAGACCCTCTCCACCAAGGGAAACGCCGGTTTGGTGGACCCGGCTAAAAACAAACTGAACAATAACAGAAGGAACCTACTGCAGGACAAAGCCAAATCCCACAAGGGAAAGGCTTCCCTGAGCAGCCCAAGTTAAAAACTACATTCTCTCATAAAAACATCTAAAGCAAACTTTGAGAAAAGATTGCCAAGGATACCAAAGACAATCACAAGGCCTTCTTCAATTATGTCAGAACCTTGGGAGGAAATTCTCAGATATGCTCTGAGTTAGTACACAATGACAAAAATTCACTGACCCTACCGACATTGCCAATATTCTGGCAGATAGGTTCAGTGCAAATTTCTCCCTCCCTCACCCCTAAAGATGAAGTAATTATCCCTGCTGAATGTAACCTACCTGTCATCACAGACATACAGGTGAAATCAGCACTCAACAAGGCAAAAACACAGCATCTATGGGACCCGATGGTATCCCGGTTGCGTGTTACGTGAACTTCAAGATGAACTAAACCCGCCCTAAGAACGCTATTCAATCTTAGCCTCACTACAGGATATGTACCTGAACACTGGCGCACAGCAACAGTGGTCCCACTCCACAAAGGGGGAAATTCTACTGACCCTGGTAACTACCGCCCCATAAGTTTGACCAGCCTGGTCTGTAAGGCTATGGAAAGAATCATCATGGAACTCATAAATGGCGACATTGGGGATCTGCAGACCCTTGATCCCACACAGTTCGGTTTTGTAAAAGGCAGATCCTGCCTCTTAAACCTGGTTGACTTCTCGAGACAGTCACTAGTGCCATCGATGAGGGCAAGGCTGTCCACACTGCCTACTTGGACTTGGCTAAGGCCTTTGACACGATACCACACTCTGGCATCATTGACAAGCTCAGCAGCCTAAATGTAAATCCATATGTCACAAGATGGGTAGCAAACTGGCTAAAAACAGAACCCATAAGGTTAAAATTGCTGGAGCCATGTCAGACTCAAAACCAGTCACAAGTTGTGTCCCACAGGGCTCAGTCTTGGGTCCACTCTTATTCGGCATTTACTTCTCAGATGTGAAAGCAAATATGGAAGGATTATGGCTGACAAAGTTTGCAGATGACTGCAAACTGGGTGCCATAGTTGATTCACCTGCTGACACACACATCCTACAGAAAGGTCTCACTGAAACGGACAACTGGTGCCGGAATCATGGCCTCAAACTTAACGCCAAAAATGTATAGTCATCCCTTTGGGAAAAAGAAAGTACCCACAAATTATCACGTAGACAATAACCCACTGAATACGGAAGAAGTAATCAGAGACCTGGGGACTCAAGTCGATAGTGACCTCTCCTTTGACAACCATGTTGCCAAAGTGGTCAGAAAGACATTCTACCTTGCCCATCTCATCATGAAGGGATTCTCATCCAGATCAAAGGAGGTCATTGTACCTCTATATTCCTCCCTTGTCAGGCCCATGATTGAATATAATGCTCCATTTGGGATGTATCTCACCCGGCACATGCAACAACTGGAAAGACCCCAGAAGTACCTCACCAAGAGGATCATAGGTCTCAAACATGTGCCTTATCCAGCTAGATTAAAGAAACTCCAGCTCTATTCAGTAGCATACCGCCTGCTCAGAGGTGATTTGTGCCTAACATACAGGGCCATGTCCAACCAGGAATTGATGGACATGCTCCATCTCAAAAATCCAAATCCACCAGAACCACGCTGAGCTAAAGATTTCAACCTCTGCACAAATATGAATAGGACATGCTGGAGGGATAGATTCATAACACAGAGGTTACCCATACTCTGGAACAAAATCCCAGTTCATGTGAGACAGAGCCCTTCATTGGCACTGTTCAAGAAAAATCTCGATGCATGGATGGGAGATCGCAAGTTTACCCCGGGAGTCACCTCAGTGTCACTACTAGACAGAGGTATAGTTTACTAAATAATGGGGTCCCACATGTGTCACTACTAGAGAGGCGCAACTATATAGTATGGGGTGGCGTAAAGCCACATCACTGTTGGCTAGGCTTATAAATGCCCCCGGGCAGATAGCCTAGTACACTACTATGAAACTATGAAACTATGAAACTATCAAAATTATCCCCCTCTTTAATTGTGGAAGAATTTACTGACCTGTTGTGCTTCTGGGGTCCAGTTAGTCCTTTCCCCATTACTTCCATGACTCTGGTGAAGAGTCAGCATTTCCCTCTCAATCCTTTTTTGTTGAACCTTTTCTTCGGCTTCTATCTCCAAATTCATGGCCTCCAACTCAAGTCTCTTTAGCTCCAGCTGGATTTTTAAGTCCACTGCAGAAAGGTTGAGCTGTCCATTCTCCGAGGATATTGTATCTCCACTGCCAGTCTGATTGTCCTTCGCAGAAAGGCTGAGCTGTCCATTCTCCAAGGATATTGTATCTCCTCTGCCAGTCTGATTGTCTTCCTGGATGCTGTTTTCTGATGCAGCTGTAACCAAAGCTGCAATCAGGTCTGCCTTAGTCAGGTTCCCATGCACCAGTTCCCTAGCCTGGCACATCTTCACCAGCTGGCTCCTTGTCAGATTTCCGTACTCCTCTGCTGACATGCTGCCTGCTCACCCTGACTAAGCTAACAAAAGAAATAAAACAATTGTGATCTCAACTCTGAGTATTCACTGCATGGCTGTTTTAGAGTACAAAACACCTTCAGAGATTACTGCACATAAGCTACAGTATTCACTCTATACACACCACTACAAGCCAATTAGTATTTGCCAACTAATTAATATGTGATGTGGATATTCCACTAATGCCCACCAATTAGTATGTGAAGTTGATCCCACCACTGCAAACCAATTAATATGTGAGAATAGCCCAACCACTGCCACCAATTAATATGTGAGGTGGATATCCCAACCACTGCCACCAATTAATATGTGATGCCTATGCCCTGGCTCAGCAATCAAGGAGCCTCAGTCCTCATCACTAACACCAGAGAGGGCATCTCATATCTGAGGAAAGGATAACAAATACACACAGCAAAGTGCAATTTCCCTTAAGAGCACACAGAGATCACAGTCAGTCTGGGGCCGGCACAGCTTAACAATTTGCTGTAGGAGGTCCCTATCCACCCTATAGCACTTCACTATCTCCAGCTCATGTAGCCCCTGGTAGGTTACCCTGGGTCTGTACACTTTTCTCTGTCTCCTCACTGTGGGTTGGTTGACAGCATTCACATCTTCACCACCCTCAGCCTCTTCCACAAGTTGTTGTATGATAGCTATTGCAGCCCCTATCATTTTGCAGTTGTGAGTGTCAAAAGTTCCCCTCTTGTTTACACAGGTGGTATAGAGTGTGAGAAAAAACAGAGGGGAAGGTGTTTGCATAGTTTATAGTAGTATTCTGAGCTGGGTGTTTAATTAGCTGATTCTGATACATTTCACCTGCCAGCTAAGGTAGTTCTTCTTGATTACCTTCCTACTACTGTCTTCCCTTCCCATTGCCTTCTTGTTTAAGCCCGGGTGCGCGCCATGCAAACAGAGTGCTCAAATGTGCACAGTGCTACTATTTCCTGGTTTAGCTTCTTTTTTCTTCCTGTAAAACCCAGTGCACGGTGCTCACACCTGCTTAGGCTTTGTAAAGAGTGCTAGTCAGGTTTAAACACACCCCCTAGCTTAGCTGTGCTAAGCTAGGAGCAAACCCGAGCCACAGGGCTCCAATCTGCTTACAGTATGCCTGAAACACCGCCCCCCCCCATGATGTCACCTAACTCCTAGGCTTGCACAAAGCTATTCCTACTCTTACACTGTTGGGACCTGACTCACATGCCGGGGAAAACTGAGATTCACTATCCTTCCCCTCATTTGCATAGGATTGCCTGCTAATGCATAGTTACATGTCTCACACTGAGCCTCCCCCCTTAGCAACCACTACTCACTGGCCATGTTGTCTTCTACCTGCCATTGACTTGCATGGCAGAATAGTGATTTTAGTTAGAATGCTTAATTTAGGTTCATTTTGTCATTTCCCCCCCGATCCCGTTTGTGCGCCACTGCCCTATGCCTAAACAGCCGAGATCGGATAAAAAAAAAGTTGATTTTTGTGGGGTTTTACTGTTTGCAATGCCAATGGCCTTATAATTGGCCATTGGCATGCTTACTACATGATATGCAGCCTTTATTTGGGGCTATCAAAGCTCCGTTTTGGATTTTGCAGAAATGTACTTGGTTACTAACCGAGTACATTTCTGCATATAGCACTAGTCCTGCATGGATGGCTGCAAGCTTCCTGGATTGCAAAATCACCTCATTTGCATAGATTTCTCCTGAAAATGGGGTGATTTTCATACAAGGGCTTAGTCTGAGCAGGATTAGTGCAGGAGTGCTCGTGCACACCCCTGCAGGCTGTTCCTGGATCGCACTGCAGACATATTGCCTGCTTGAGCTTCTGCACCGATCTTGCACACCATGCAAGCTATAGAGAATCTGGGGGTGGTGTTTTTGTAGTCTGTTACACTTGTCCTCACAATGACCACACATCTTTTTTTTTTCTTCCACATACTCAGTGACCCTGTTTCCCAGTCATTGAGTACTGTAGCTCATTCTGTGTATTGTACCTAGTCAGCCACTGTAGTTAGATAGCATGTGTGTATAAGTTACTGAGCACATGCAAGATCAGTGCCATTCTGCATAGTCAGAGTGAATGCAGACATGAATGAAGATGCACATGTGAGTGTGTTTGAAGTAACAAGTCAGTGAAGTTCAAAGTATATGTTCAAGTTACAGCTCCTGATATGTTTATGTACAATAACTGTCTTGAATGAATACCCAGCCTCAGTGTCTCATTTGCCAAATGAGACATGCAATAAATACTTCATCAGGTCTGATGTAATCTATAAGGAGACACAAAATGACCATTTACTCTCCAAGTAACACTGCACAGAAATATTCTAAAATGTACATTTGTCAGTACTGAGATATGCAGCACATCACTGCTAAATGCTTATCGTTGGGTCATCGCACTCTATATTATTATGCTTTACTGAGAGTTTATACTTTATTAGAATTATAAAATATTCTTACGTGTGGTCCTGCAGAGAGCTCTAGAGATAATTTTACAGTTATAGTTTCCACAGTTCTTCCTATTTCTTTTTTACAGCTGCGCCTTTATGTTGGGGTATTTTCAGCATATGCACAGTAGTATGCAAACTGTTCTCCTTACTTTATGTTGGCTTGTCACCCATCTTGGGTCATCTCATGTTTCTTCCCTTGTATCTTGCCCTAGAATCCTCATTCACTGCTCTACCTCATTCTGCCAATCACCAGCCCTTCTGTGATTGCTCATCCCATTCTTTCACTAGTTAGAAAAATACAGTTGCATAAGTAGACTTTTAGGTAAGACTCAGAGAGGTGTGGAAAGCCCTGAATTGTGAGAAACAAGCTTTTCATAAAAAAGGATAGAAAAACAAAACTGTAATATCAATTCTAATAACATATTTTAAATTACAGTTATACTGAATTGTGTGGTGATACTTTTTTGTACTTTTCTACTTTTTTCCATGTTTAATTCAAAAAGTTATCTGTTTGCATTTTTTAGTTTTGCTTTGGGACCTTAGTACTTGTTGGAAGATTGTAAATTACTGGGTCCCCTTCAGAGTATCAACATTGCAGAATATTGAACCTTTGATATTCGAGGACCAGAGAATCGAAGTTCTGCGATACCGAACCCTGTGAATGGAGATGGGCATACAGTGCAGAACGAGAACTTTACCATTCTGTTTACTGTAGTGTGATCTCGGAGTTGGTATATTTAAGTAGAAGTGTGTGTGAGGGGTGCAGGGGGAATGTGAAATAAGAAGTTTTAAGGTTTTAGATTTTTTATTTTGGGTTTGATATTGCAGGACTTTAATCCTCTGTTCCTTGATGATCAGAGGTTCAATGTTATGCAATTTTGATACTCTGAAGGGGAACTGAATTACTACAAGATAGCATCATGTATATACTATGCTGCACTTCGATCTCCATAAGTAGTAACAAGCCTGTTGCATGCAGTATAGTGCTATAACCACCCAGAATATTTTATTCAAGACTCAGAACTGCATGGAAAGCCCTGAAATGAGAGAAATAAGCTTTTCATAAAAAAGAAAGAAAGAAAGAAAAATATTTCACTTTTGATTAAATATTTTAAGTTGCGCTGTGACCTGTGTGGTGATACATTTGTGTACTTTCCTGCTTTTTTCTTTGTTTTAACCAGTGAAGTGTTTGCATTTTTTTTTAGTTTGTTCTGGAATATTAGTCTTGTAGCTTCATTTGCAGTTGTAGAAAGATTGTGACTTACTGCAAGATGTTAGCATCATCTATACATTATGCTGCACTTCTGTCTGGGGCCTTAGTCTTGTAGTTTCATCCACGACTGTGGCAGAACTGTGAGCTACAAACTGCCACCATATTTTAGCATCATTTAGTCATTTATTATTGCAGTTTTTACACAAACAGTGTTACTGATAAATTTCTGCATAGTCCGGTGCTTTATACTGAGGTAAAATTACAGTAGTGGCAGTATTGTAAATTGTCCTCCAGGATTCACGTACTTTCAATTCACTTTATTACTTTACTTTACTTTACTTTAGTACTTTGATTCACTGACGTACTTTCAATTGTTTACATTACAGTTTTACTGCTATGGTCTTGTATTATGCTTATAATGTACCTCCTTAAAGTTGCATTCCCTTGCCTTTCTGTTCCCCTGTTGTATGTGTCTGCCACAAATCTCACTGAGACATTAGTGTAAAGTTTCTGAAATTACAACCTACATGGGGTCATTTACCCGTTGCTCAGAGTTATAGGGCTAGACGTCCAATACTGGATGTATTTGAGCTCCAATATTGGATTTATTTGATTAGAACTTTCTATAGCTATTGTGCTTTCCTACAGCTTGATTTTTCCCAACAATCCTACTCTTTTTCTGTTGTGGTTTTAAAAGACTGGGTCTCTGGCTTCTACCCCTAATGGCAACCAGACTTCTAAAGTCCTTACCTCCCCTCTTTCTTTGCTATTTTTGTTGTGCATACTATTTAAGTACTATTCTAATCCATTGTTTTCCATAGATCCATAATACTGAGTGGCCACCCAGCAAACCAGTATTGCTGTTGAATAAGCTTCATTTATTACAAACTGGCTTCTGCTCATTTTGGTCCTGAATTAATTCTGCTCCATCTCTGGCAGATAAGTGATTTATTGTTTTGCATTACAGTTACCTGTTTTAGAGTGCTACTGCTTTATTTCTGCTTCATTTGTTGATGTTATGTTTTAAAATCATTTTGAAGAACCTGAATATTTGAATTATCTTGTCCAATTTGTTTGTTTAAGTTCTTTTGCAGTAGCATTACACCGTAAGCAATTTTGTTTGTGTTTTTACATTAAGAAGACTGGGTATATTCTATTTAGTGACAAGAGGTGAGTCTATCTGAGTTGGCAAACACATAAGAAAGCTGTACATGTAGTTTTTTTTTTTTTTTTGGCCAGAAGACTTAGAAGCCAGTTTTCTATGTTTTAAGCACCAGGGAATTTAGGTTGTTAGTAGTGCCCTGTATAGATGCAGACACATAAATCAAATTTGCCTGATAAAACCACCTCTGGAGGTAAAACCCTTGCATACAAGCACTTATAATAACAATCCGATTGTCAGAAACACACATATTACTGTATATGTGATGTTTTCATATTATATTCTTTATTAACTACTGATTTTTCAATTTTATGCCAGTAACGATAGTTTGAATTACTTGAGTCATGTATATTTTAATAGTGTAGTCTCTCATGTCATATTAAGAAAGTAAACTTTAAATGTTTTAGTTGGTTATATGAATGTTTATTGGCCTTATTTGTCTCTGTATGCTGACCAGTTTCAGTAAAATGTTTTTTGTAAATGTTGTACCAAAGTAATGAAACAAAAGTAAAATAAAGCTTTTAAAAAAAAAGAAACACACATATTACACTCATCACACATAGTGTGCACCCCATACATACTCTTGCTTATGCTGAGGCATTTCAATGCAATTTTCCCAAGGCACAAAGACCTATCAAACATTTAACCTGCAAAAATTATCCTTAGCAAACCTGGAAGCACTCAACAAACACAACAACTAACACTGCACATACAGCTAGAATTAGTGGAGCCTCAACAACCAAGCCCATAAGGCAAGCCAATACACAACCCATGACTCTAGTCATAGGGGACGCCATTGTATGGCATACTGATGCCCCGCTCACCAGGCTGAACAAGGAGAAAATAACAGTCAGTTACCCAAAATGAACAATTCAAGTCACTGCGCTACAGGTATCAGCATGAGTCAGTCATAGTTCGTATGGGCATAAATTACCTGAAGCATACCTTCCCAGACTATATGAACAGAGAAATGATGAAGCTCTCAGACTATGTGTCACAAGCTCTTATGTGCCTAGCACTAAGCAGCATTCCACCTTCACCAAGGATAATGCCACAATATAAATAAAAGACTATTGACTTTAATTGGGAGGACCTGGTTAACAAACCACATAGTTTTGCCAAAGATTATCTGCACATGTGTCCTCTAGGCTTTTGAAAAGTGGCTAAAACATCCCCCACCCTATAAAACTACAGAACCTTTTTTTAGGCAATGCCAAGTTGACAAACCTACAAAAGGAAGTCTACAGGTGTTACTGGTTTATGTCAGAAGACTAGACAAGAATCTCCGCTCCTTTCAAGCTCTTTTAACCTTGGAGAATGCAAACATCTGCGTGCTACTGAGACAGCATTTAAAGTTGCAGAGACTTCCTTAACAGTGTAAGGGTTCAGTGCCTTCCACACATTAAGACCAGCAACTGCACAGACAGGGACTAAAAATAGAAGTGTCTCAATCTATATAAATAACAAACATACCTCTAGGATGGTTAAAAGGGATGATGCAGTGGAGTTCCTCCATGCCAGATTACCATAGACAAAGTCCCAGACCATATCTTAGTAAGCTATAGGTCACTCTCTATTTCCCATGAAACCCTTAGCACATATTTAGACCTATTGGTGATACTCCCCTTTCAATTAAATACCATACTCATGGGGACTTTAATTATCCTTCTATTACATGTGTATCCTACATGATCCCCACATTTGCAGGTAGAGAGTTTCTTTGACTTTGTATTCACAAACATCCTAGATCAGTTAGTGCATACACCTACTAGAGTGCCACCATATTGGACCTGGTACTCACAAGTAGGGGAAAATGCCACCACCCAGAGTTCTGTCCTCTTGGTCAGGCCAAACCACAAAGCAGTCTCCTTCAAAATAAGAATCAATTCTTTAACCCCAACAAATTGTGTAATAGTTAGAAAATACTACAGAGTGAATTTTCCAGATAACATAGTAGCCTATGCAGAAATATTCACAGAAGGAGCCATGTTCACAGAACCAAGAGATATATCAAATATTTTGTCCGACCACTTCAGCTCCAACTTTTTCCCCTCTCACCCCAGCTGCTCCTGAGGAAGTATTATATAACATAATTGCTCTGGCTATCAGTAGGGGACAGGTCCAAGATGCTTTCTCTGAGATCAAGTTTACAGCTTTGATGGGCCCCGATAATATCAGGCTTTGTACCATGTGAATGGAAGACTGCAACAGTCATCCCTCTGCACAAGGATTGACCATCACTGGATCCCAGAAACTACAGCCCCGTTAGTCTGACTAGTCTATTATGCAAAGTCATAGAAAGAATTATCATGGAAATGATTAATAATGACATAGGAAATCTTCAGACACTGGAACTAACCAAGTTTGGTTTTGTCAAAGGCAGGTCATGCCTGTTGAATCTGGTGGAATTATTTGAGATGGTCAAAAAGACAATGGATGAGGGCAAAATGGTGCATACTGCCTATCTTGACCTAACTAAGGCATTTGATAAATTACCCCACCTGGGCATTGAAAACAAACTGATGGAATTAGCCCTAATCCCCTAAGTAACTCACTAGATAGGCAACTGGCTCACAGATAGGACTAAGGAAGTCAGGACTGGACAGACCATCTCCACAGAGAGGCAGTCATCAGTGGAGTCCCCCAGGGCTTTGTGCTAGGTCCACTCCTCTATAGTATTAATTTTTTGGAAGTTAGGGCCAATGTTAAGGACCTCTGGCTTACCACTTTTGCAGATGATTGCAAGTTAGGAGCAATCAAAGAAACTCCCAACCCTCATAAAAAATACAGGGTATAAACACAATATCCTATGCAGATCACCTGCTAAGAAGTGATTTATGCCTGGCATACAAGACATCCTTGGATCCCACTCTGATGACCCTTTTGCATATCCACAAAACAAAAAGTGCCAGCACTACTAGAAATAAGGATTTAAACTTTGCTTTTGACTTAAATAGACATGTTGGAGGGACAAGTAGGTATCTCAGAGAATCTCCATTCTCTGGAATTGGCTTCCCATCTCACCTCAAAGCCCGATCTCTGTACTCTGTTTCCTACAGACTGCTGAGTCAATTTATGCCTGGCATACAAGGCATCCTTGGATCCCTGTCTAATGGATCTTAAATGCACAAAAACAACACTATGTCATCTAAGGATTTAAACTTTGGTTGTGACTTAAATAGGACAAGTTGAAGAGACAGGTACATATCTCAGAGAATCCCCATTCTCTGGGATTGGCTACCCATCCATGTGAAGCACAGCTCTTCTCTAGCCCTATTCAAGTGCAATCTGGACCAGTGGATGGGAAATCAGAAATTCATCCTTGGTCTGACACCTATATCTCTGATGGACAGAGACAGCCATTAAATCATGTCCTACTTAAAATACACCCCCTTAAAATAACCAATAAGGCACAATAACTTGTGAAATACATTTGGGTTGCATGGCAAGGCTTATAAAGATCTTAGTGTTTGTTAGCCTAGTATATAGTTATGGATGTGTCAGAGTTTGAATGATTACTGCTGCAGTTACGTGTGCTATATGGTTACATTCAGCATAGAATATAACACATGGTCAGCTTCTGATGATTCAAGGGCATCTGCCATGGATCCAAACAGTTAGTTTGAGCTGAGCTACTGAAAAAAAGACTGTTTTTGGTGCCAAGCCACTAAGAGCTTCCTTGCTAACTAATAGAGTGAGGCTAGTGCCCTGAAAAGGCGGATGCTAAGAGAAAAAAGACAGAGATCCTCACTTTGACAACAAAAAATAACAAAACAAGGTGGATGTGGAGAAGGAGCATCTGCTGCAGCAATGATCATTCAAACAGCTACTGTTATGTACTATGCTCTTTGTATTGGTCACTGCAGCCATAGTGTTAGCTGTATGGGTAGATTACCATAGCTTAGGCTGACTGGGAGGAGGAAAAATGAAGGTCTAGGAGACCCTGGTGGATAGTTCTAGCAAAGGCTGTCCTATGCTTGGAGAAGGAATCTAGTTTGTAGAGCTTTGTAAAGGAATGCAGAGGGGACCAAGCTACTCCTTCAAAGCTGCTTTTAGAACCTAACCCTTTCCAAAAAAAAAAAAAAAAAAATGAAGAAACCAAAGTCCTGACAGAATGAGGTTTGGCCCTGCCTGAGATTGACATTGCAGTGGGTATAATCAAACGTAGAAGCATAAAACAACCATTTGGAAATATTCATCTCTGAAACAGGTTTTCCATTCATTTTACCTTCACAGGGAATGAACAACTGATCCGCATTGCTAAAAGGTTTTGTTGTCAGAATAGTAGCTGAGTTGCCTGGGGACATCCAAGGTGTGGAGTATGCGTTCTTGTTCATTTTTCAGTTCTACAAAGAAGAGTGTAAGGTGTATAGCTTGAGTCAAGGAAAACTTAGATACCACTCCTGGCTTTTTGAATAATTTTCCCAAAAGAATTGTAGAAAAAGAATGATGCATGGAAAACTGATATTGTTTGAAAAGTTTGATAATTGCTTATAATTGCTTAATATTTTTCAATATGTCTAACTTTGTTACTCCTGATTTTAAACACTATGGTAAGAACTTGTAATTTGTATTCCTTTTTATATCCTAAAATTATGGTAACTTGCATATGTCATTTGTAATTACTATTGTAGTCTACATTGGAGCTTTTCTCCCTGGGTCTCCGCTGAAAACAGGCTTCTGGCCCAGTCGGACACTACCCGGTTAACAAATTAAATAAATAAATAAACACTTTCGACATACAAATATAAAAATATTGCCATCAAGTCCAGAGCAAATCCAGATACTCACAAGGATAAAAGTCAAACAGTAAAAGAGTATGAGAGTATCAGGAACACATGGTAGGCAGGAAAGGCTGATCTAAATCTTTAATGCAATACACAGGAATAAGTGCTTTCACAGTAAATCCAACATCCTCTTCATCAGCTAACAGATAAGACAGACTCAGCAGTTTAAATACATTGTTACACCAATCAAAGACAAAACATCATTAAAAACTCCACCCACTCTACTAATACCATTTTGATAACCTATTGTATCATACATGATGTCCTAATGGTTAAGGTGTTTGCCTTGCAAACACAAGGTACAGGGTTTGAATCTCACAGGGCATAATTGGCTAGGCTTAAAATGGCTCGCAAGGGCAGTTAGCCTAGTACAAACCTATGAACCTATGAACCTATTCTGTCATAAAAACAACTACATAAACATACAGATAAAATTTGAAAAACATAAAAAAACCTATATATGAATACACACTAATCACTTAAAAAGCCTGCGGGATTTCAATACAGGTCTCAAAGGAATCGGTCCATTTAAGCCCTTCCCTTTATGGGCCTGCATCCTAAGTATCCATTGCAGTTCTAAATTCTCAGTATAAGTTCTGATATCACCCACCCTCATAGAGTCAAATACTCTATCAATGATTGTAAACTTAAAAGTATGTTATACATCCTCCATCATGACATGTTTTGCCAATGCATTCTGTTCATATCCAATACGAATTGCATATAGATGTTCTCTTATCCTATCCCTTATTCTGCGATTACATTTAGCTATGTAGAAGGAGAAACATTCCTCACAATGTGCCAGGTAGATGACATCTTTAATATTACAATCTGCATGTGCTTTAAAATAGAATCTTCTCCCATCATTAGGGCTTAAAAAGATATTACTAGTCTCTATATATGTGCAATATTGACAATTCCCACAAGGGGAAGTGTTCCCATACCTGTCATCTCTTTTATTATCACTATGTTTATTTGGATAGCATAGCATCTGTTTTATGTTCTTCTTGTTCCTATATCTAAAGTAAGGGTCCCTCCCCAACTACCCCCCCAATTCTATCACCCGTGAGAAGGATGGGCCAATGCTTATGAAATACCTCCGTAATAGTACATATGTCATTACTGTATTCCAATGAGATACATAGCTGACTACTCACAGATCTACGACTCACATTCACTTGTCCAGTATCTCCAAAAAAGGATCTCGCTCTAGTAGACCTCAGTTGTTCACTTGCATGAAGTCCTAATTCGATGTCTCTCTTTTTATATCCCCTATTCCCAAATTGCTTCCTCAAATGCACAATTTCTTTATTAAACCCTTCATCTTGCACATTCAATCTCGATGCATCCCTTGCCCCTTCACTATGTTACATAATACATATGGTGGGTGCATGCTTGTACAATGAAGGAGAAAGTTCCTATAGCATTATTTTCTAAATAGGCTAGTATTAAACCTGCCATCTATCAATCTCTCAATCCTTATATTCAAAAAGTCTACCTGCTACCTGGAATAGGAGATAGAGAACTTCAAGAATGTAGTTGTTCCATGCATATAATCCAAGAAGCTGGATAACTCATCAATACTTCCTTTCCATAACAAATAAATATCATCTTCAAAGTGATTGAAGAGGCTAATGTATCTAGAATATACATGTTCATTAAGTATAAACATATTCTCCCATTGACCCATCACCATATTGGCATAGCTATTGGAACATATTCTCCCACTGACTCATCACCATATTGGCATAGCTATTGGAAAACCATATGGAGAAAACCATAATAAACATTTGAAATATGGATCTGTAAGAATATAATGACAAGCATCTTTTAAATCTAAGGTCAAAAGGAATCAAACAGGGAATGAGAAGTAAAAAGCTGTGAAAGGATAGCATTTTGAACTTGGGCACTCTCAGAAACTAGTTTAGAAAGCAAATATACAGAAATGGTCTCCATGAATTTCCTTTCCTTGGTACCAGAAACACTCTTGAATACAACCTCTACCGTACTTGAGAAGGAGGGACTGCTTCTATCACCCATCGAGTCAACAAGTGATGAATGAAAGGAGGAAAAAGAGGAGTTTGATCTATTGCCAAAGAAAGAAATGGAGATTCAGACTTTCTGAAAGGATTATGGGGTTGTTATGGTGGGAAGGGGGAGCAAGGTCTTGAAGACAGTCATTCAGACTTATTATACTGTACTTTGTTCTGGGGGATTCCTCCTTTCTTTCTGGACCCTCCCTGGGATTGCTTTTTAAATGTTTTCTTACCAGCAGCTTGCTGCGATTATTTATTCTGTTTCTTAAAAAAAGGTTGTAGAGGAGGTATTATACACCTTGACAAACTAGGAGATGGAAGGATGAAAAGTCAGAGGAAGCCTTTAAATCAACTTACCTCTCTCATTGCACTTTTTCAGGATCTCTGCAGCAGCTAGCCTAACACTAATTGCCCAAAGGAGAATTCAAACTTTCAGCTTTAACATCCCCAGGAATGTTTTGAGTACACAGACAAGGAAGCCTCCTCATAACAGTTCCAATGGCAGCAGCCCTGGAAGTAGTGTCAGCAAAATCATAAGCAGATTTTTAACAGCGGGTAGCCATTTGAGATGCAAAGGTAATTAGGTTACCCATTGATGATTTTTCCTCAGAAGATGAAACTGATGCCAAAGTGTTTGCCACATTGTCAAAGCAGGCAAACATAAACTTTTAACACATGAGCTTGACAGCTGTGAATTCTAAAAATAAGCATTGCAGAAGAATATAATTTTTCCAAATCTGTTCTAGGCATTCCTCATCCTTTTCAGGAGGAATTGGCATTTACCAGATGTTTTGAACCAGCATGTTTCACCACAGAAATCACTGAAGGCTCTGATCTGGGATTAGAAAATTCATAATTTATAAGATTGAGGGACTTTATACAATATATCTGCTTTCTTTCTCTTTCTTTTCTTTCTTAATTGTTTTTATTCAAACTTTTAATAACAAAACAATAATATATGATAACAGAAATATTCTAAAACAGATATACATATCTAAAAAAACAATAATAAACAACTAAAATAACTATTTACAATGGTGTCTACAATAAAACACAGCTATTTAAACAGAAAAAGAAATATGATAAGAGTAGTTGTTAGTTAATTAGTAAAGTCTGTTTATCAAGCAGTTCTTTGAATTTCAACTATAAATTATATGAAGAGGTGATTCTAGATATTCTTGTCTTGATTGTGGCACGTTCAATGGAAAACTTTAGTTGCCAAGTGTACAAATTCATCGTAGGAGTAGTCTCATTCTTGCAATTCTTGGTGATGACTTTTCTTGCTAATGTTATTATACTCCATAAAAGAGGATATTTTATTTTTGTTATACAATCAGAACAGGTGTATTAAATAAAATAAGAGATTTGGTCAACATAAACGTATCATTAAAAACAGACTGTAAAAGAGAATTCATATTACCCCAACATGTTTTAAGTTTTATACAATCATAAAACATATCCTACCAGTCAGCTTTAACATTTAGTTCACATTTCTAGCATCCTATGTCATTGTTATACATCAATTCAACTTTATGTGATGTGATAAAGGTTCCTGGTAAGAACGTCTAAGAGAATATCCATCACCTTTGTGATGAAATGGTTTGTTTTGAAGATTGGAGTATTAGTTTTTTATCATCTTCCCTTGGGGGATTATTATTAACAAGTCTAAATTAGTCCCAATAGTTTTTTTCTGTAATGTGCTTTTGATTTCTTAAGTACCTTATATATTTTAGATAGATTTATTTATTTATTTGTATTTTACATTTGTTGACCGGGATAGTCCGACTGGATGCATGTCCATTTTCAGCGGAGGCCCGGGGAGAAAAGCTCCAAAGGTAAGCAGATACAGCATTACATAATACCAGCATTACATATTACAAACAGACTATTTACAGAGATTACATAAGTAAGCAAGTTAAACAAGTTCCACAGGTTACAGTTAGTCCTGAGCACAAGTCAGGATTAAATTAAATTACACAGTAAACTGGTTAACAGATTTTTACACATTCGAGTTAGCCAGGCTTGATACATTGACATAGCCAGTTAAGTGGCAGATGTTGTAGATGTCCATTTCCAATTATATCCTAGTGACTTAGAATAATGAGCAAATCAATGAATGTGGGAAAATAATTTCTAACTATTGGTTGTAGTAGATTAATCTCATATTCAACTAATTGTCTACAGTTTTGAATTTCTAACCATATGCCTTTGCTTAACTCAAACTTAATAATATGATCAACAATTTGTAGCTTCCCATTGTCTAGTAATTGATACAGTATAGCAGATTTTTATCTTTCAGTGTAGTCATTGTTGTTAAATTCAATGTGTTAATACGATTTTGAGTATAGGCAATTGGAAATACAGAGAAGATCTTTGCTTATATTCCAGATTCCTGAAAATTATTTTTTAAAGGAGGTTATTATCTTATTAATATAATAAGAGTTAACTGGTTTGCTTTTGTTTTCTGTACAATAGTCTTTTACTAACCAATGAAATTTATTAGATTAGTAGCTATTTTAGTATGATATGATTTTGTTAAATTATGACGACCCCTAACCGAGATAAGCCGAAAGATACAACAACAACAGCAACAACATTGGATTTACCCCAAATATGTCCTTGAATATCTTTCCGTTTGGCATTTAATTGTTATTTATCCAATAAATTATTGTCTTAATAATGGAGGGCAAGGAATATAATTCTAAATCTGAAAGACCAACAGCACCTGATGTCCAATTTATGCTTATTATAAGATGATAGAAATCTCAGAAATAAAGAATTATACTCTTTTATATTTTTTAGGGATTGGTATGGATAACGATTGTATTATATACAGAATTTTAGAAAGGTAATTATTTTAATTAAGTAGATTCTCTCTTCTATAGTGAAAAAATACTCCATTTATTAAGAGTTTGTTTTATGGAATTTAAGTTATTATAATTAAAAATATAATTAAGATTGTTATATCTTTGATATTAGACAAGATTATCCATAAGTAAGTGATTTTACCATCTTTCACAATGTAGTTACATAATTTCTTAACTATTTTATTAATATTATAATTAACAGGTAGTATTTTAATCTTATTTTTATTAAAACTGAGTCCCAGATTTTTCTAGAATATTTCTGTTGTTTGGAATATTGTAATTAGAGAAGAATTGCAATCAATCTAAGTTAATAGGATGTCATCTACAAACAATTCTGTTTTGGGGATTAAATTATTATTTATTAGTATGCTTTTAATGTTTTTATTTGATCTTATATAATTTGCAAAAGGTTCCATGACTAGAGCAAAAAGCAATTGAGACAATGGACAACCCTGTTTAGTACCTTTCATGATCATGATTGATTGGGAAGTATATGGGCCTATCTTAATGTATATAAAGGAGTTTTCATAGATAAGTTTGACTGATTGTAAGAAATTGTTTGAAAAATGATATTCATCTAGTACTAATAAATACTCTCAGTTAACTGAATAAAATGCACTATTGATATGCAGACTAACCAAAGTTATCTATTTTTTAATTATTAGTATAATCAATTATTGATAGCATTATCTTGATATTAGCATAGGTACTCCTGTTCATTATAAATCCAGCATGATCATTATTTAGCAATACTAGAAGAAATTGTTTTATTCTAGAATCATAGACTGACATGAATATTTTATAATCTACATTTAGTAATGAAATTGGTATGAAGAACATTGTGTTGAGTCCTTGTCAGATTTTAAAATTGAGGATATCATGCTGCATTTCCACGGTGGTGGTACCTTGATAAGTCCATTACCTATTGAAAATATCTCTAGTAAAATATTCAAAGCATTGTTATTCATTATTTTTTATAGTTTGGGTATTATGCCATCATTTTCAGGTGCCTTAATGGGATTTAATTTATTAATTTAAATTTTGAGTTCAGACTTTGATATAGGCTTGTCAAGTGTTTTATTTGACCCTCTAGCCATCTATTTTCAGTATATTATTTTATAAATGTTTTAATTACATCTTATGCATCCATTATTGGTTTGTTTTGATAAAACGTATTAAAATGAGACCTGAAAACATCCAGAATATCTTTTATTTCAGTAACCTTCTTTTTACCACTATAGGAGTATAATTCTTGGATGTGGTTAGATTTAACAATCGATTTTGTTCTAGTAGCCAATTCATGCTTGGATTTAGGACGTATGGGATAATTAGCTATTTCAATCTATTCTAAATTTATCATAGTTTTGTGTTGTAAAATCTCTAAATATTTACTGTTTAAATTATTTATTTTTTTCTGTTAAGTTGTTATTTCCTTTTTGGCTATCTACTTTTAATGTATCAGTTCTGTTGTGTAAATCCACCAATTCTTTGTCCCATTGCTTCCTTTATTGTGCATACCAACTTATAATTTTGCCAAATAGGTGTGCTTTTAAAGAGTCTTATGCAAAAATATCTGAGGCATTACCTGTATGCTTATTTTCAATTAAAGTTTGAATTTCTTTATTAAAGAACTCCTTAAAGTCTTTCATTTTGGTTACATATTCATAAATCCTCTTAATTGGGATGTTATTACTAGAATGCAATATAAATTCAAAGGTTATTGTATTATGACCCAAACAATGGGTAAGATACTATTTTTAAAATTATCTGTTCTTCTAGTGATCTCATTTGAAACATATCCTCTATCTATTCATGATTGCGTCCATGTCTGTGTGAGAAATGTGAATCCTATTCAAACAATACCAGCTGCACACAAATAAGTATCTAGCATCACTCTACTACTTCTAAAGTTATGATATATGAAAGATCTAACATATTTAACAAAATTAAAAGGATTTAGTGTATAAATATATATATATATATATATATATATACATATATATATATTATATATATATATATATATATATCAGAAAAATCAAATGCACTGGAACAGCCAACAACTAACAATGATACCAAGCCACACAATCTGCTCCAAAGTGACTCTTCAAAGCACCAGCACTCCACAATTCCAAAGTAAAATGTAATTCCTTTATTAACACGAACAGTTTAAAAGTTAACTTTTAAACTGTTCGTGTTAATAAAGGAATTACATTTTACTTTGGAATTGTGGAGTGCTGGTGCTTTGAAGAGTCACTTTGGAGCAGACTGTGTGGCTTGGTATATATATATATATATATATATATATATATATATATATATGGATCTAGGTAATTTGGTCGACAACTCATATGACTGACACTCATTTGGTCGACAGCTCATTTGGTCGACAAAAAGTATTCAAGCCAAAAACCTGAGATTTGCCCCCTCCCCACTGTTGTGCGACCGTGGAGTTGTTATTTATAGTTGGGGGTGTGTGGGCAGCCCCATTAGGGGTGTGGGGGTGAAGCCCCCCCACCTAGAATGTTTGTCGACCAAATGAGCTGTCGACCAAATGAGTGTCAGTCATATGAGTTGTCGACCAAATGACCTAGATCCATATATATATATATATATATATATATATATATAAAGAGAGATAGAGAGAGAAATTGTAGTCATGTGGTTCAATTCTATTTATAAGAGCCTGTATAGTATTATAATAAATCCAATCATTTCTTTCAGTTCTGAGAAAAGACAGATTAACACAGATAAAAATCAGTACATATAAAATTGTTTATAACTATCATGCTATATTACTAATATGCTGTTATATGTTATTTATAATGTGACTAAATAGTTAACTATTTAATTTCAGTTCTGGCTGCAAGACTGTACATGTTTGGATAGTATGGTAGACATGAATGATATATCAAAGAACAAATTAACTTCTCTAAGAAATTTTTTGTCTGTTTCTGGGGACTTGCATATACACCTATCATTCAAAACGTATATCTTCTATAAATAGGATATAATATTCACTAGAACATGCCATTAGATATAAAGTAAAGTAAAGTAATAAAAGAGCAACTATGATTTCTAAAATAACTAATAATATATTCCCAGAATTATGTTTGCACTGAGGGGAAAACATGGTTGGCAATATACCCACTACAGTTATTTTAAGAGACACATAAATTCCCAGCTTATCAAAATGGCTGTGTAATTTTATCTGTCATTGTGGAAACATGCTGTTACTTTCATATTAGTCCCTCCTTTACTATGTGTCAGACTTTCAATTAACACTCAGAGTATGAGCTTCTAATATTGCCAAATATTTCAGCTCCTCACTTCCAACTCAAAAAGCATATTCACACAGAAATGAACACAAATCTTCATCTCAACCATTGTCATAAACGTATGTATATCTATTGCCTACATATGCTGGGTGAGTCAACCAAGCAAGGGGTTGACATCAACAGACATAAACAAAATCATCCTGCCTTCTTTATATTAATAGAACAAAGTACAATTTGAATAATGCAATATCTTGGGATAAAAGTTGAATTGAAATTCATTCTGTATTGTGTTTGGTGTCACAGTACTATAAAACACATCATATAACTTAAAGAGTGAAATGCAGGCTTTACAAGTGCAACAATAGTAATATTAAATTAAATATAATAGAGAGTGCAAGTTAATTGACACCCTCTTACTATTTTTCACTTAATTTGTGTGTTATGATTAAGTTTAAAACAACATTTTGTGTGGTATTTCTTTGATGCATTCACTTTAAATCTTGACTGCTAATGTTCTCTTTGGCATTTAAATCTGTTTCTCACAGCTACGTATTTCCTGTTTAGCTTCCTCTTCATTTAGTTTTTATCTAACAAGTACAACAAGGCTCACAACCTTGGCAGTAACTTCAAGAGATCTCAGAGACTCAAAAAGAGAACAAAACATGCAGAAATCAATCAAAGTAAGTGCATGAGCTTCAACAGTGTCAAAATAATGCTGCCTTCATTTACAGCTCATTTAATATTCACTAATTGCTGTTTTTTACCACAAGCATGAGATAAAACACAGAAATTGTCTTTACTACTGTTTTCCCCTCTTCTAATCCCTCCCTACTGAATAAACCAGCACCAAACATTACAGATAATTCTAAATCTTCTTCTCCTTTCGGCTTTTTCCCAGTTAGGGGTCGCCACAGCGGATCACCTTGTCCGCACATTGAATGGCAGTGGAGTTTTTTACAGTATCGAGTTGCCAGCCCGGCGCCCAACCTTCCACAGAAGGCACACTCACATGCACACCTAGGGCCAATTTAGAGTGTCCAATCCACCTGCAGCATGTCTTTGGGATGTGGGAGGAAACCGGAGCACCCGGAGGAAACCCACGCGACCACAGGGAGGACATGCAGACTCCGCACAGAAGGCACCCCAGCCGAGGATCGAACCGGAGAACCTCTTGCTGTGAGGCAGCAATGCTAACCACTGCACCACCGTGGCCACCCATTACAGATAATTCTAAATAAGAAATAAAAATAAAAAAGAAAGAATGAATCTATACTCTGTCGCATATCGCCTACTCAGAGGTGATCTCTGCCTAACATACAAAGCTATGTCAAACCCAGAGCTGTTGGACATGCTCCCCGTAAAGAAATCCCAATCCCTCCAAGCTACACACTCTAAGGGACTTAAACCTTGTCACCACAATAAACAGAACATGCTGAAGGGATAGATTTCTGTCCCAGAGACTTCCCATACTCTGGAACAAACTACCGCTCTATATCAAACAAAGCTCCTCATTAGCACCCTTCAAGAAAAATCTTGATGATTGGATGGGAGATAGGAAATTCACCCAGGGAATCAATTCTGTGCCTCTGCTTGACAGGGGCACAGGAAATAATTTTCATGGGTAGCAAAAGCCAGGGTACCATTTGGCTAGGCTTATATAGGCCCTAAGGCCAATAGCTTAGTACCTACCTATGAACCGATGAATAGGAAAAAAAAAGAAAACAGCTTCATACACACTTCATACACCTACCATTGTATCACTGTTTACTAAACAAGCACTTATAAACAGCATAGTAGTCTAATATCTCTTAGAGAAAGCACATCTAAATCTTAATCATACAACTCCTCGCATACTCCAATATCATATCTTGTGAATTAAAAGTTAAAAGTTAAAAACATCATAAATATTCAGTCAATTCACAACATACTTAATTAATGCACTGTGAGCAACTTGATATTATATTATCATGAGCTATCACTTAATGATTTTGTGTGGCACATATATGAAGAAAGGAAACTAAGATATATATGTAAAGAGAGCTTATTATTAGTTAAAGAATTAATTTCTTAATACCTATTAAATGGAGGCAGATATTTAACATGGAAAATAAAATATAGAATAGTAGCTTAGCAATACATATAGTAGAAGGAAAACTGACATTTATTTACCTTACAGAGAAGTTAATCCTTACTTCCTTCTTTTCACTTATATCACCACTCACTGAACTGGTAACCTTTATCATAGAAAAATCATTTTGTTATTGAAGCTATAAACATCAATGTTATACTAAAGCTAAGAGTCATTTGTCCTTTCATTTCTTTTTCTTCTCATTGGATTTCCAGGAATTTACTTCTGCTTCTCTCTTCAAAGTACTATTGTTCCAGTCCGTATCTTCAGTTTGGTCAAAATTTTGTTTTTTTAAATGACAGTGCAGAGTCTGGGTCTTTGAAGCATCTAATTTCATTGGTAATACTTTGAGCCTGGTAGGAAAGAGCAAATATACCTTAAACATTTTTTTTCTTAAGTTTTTTATGAGAGGTAAAAAAGAATTTCCTTTTGGTCATCACAACATTAGAATAGTCATTATCAAATATTATTAATTTGTCATCCAGTTTAATAGGTGATTTGGTCCAGGCTATTTTAAGTGTTAGCTCCTTGTCTTAAGATGAGAAGAACTTAACAACTGATCTCGGTGAAGAGTTCATTATTTATGATGCTCTTTTTGCACCATACAACATAGCTTCAGATATATTTAGAGTCTTAGGAATCCAGGCAGTAATAAAGTTGATGCTATTTTCTCCTTCTATTTTTTTCAGGCAGTCCAAAAATATGAATATTTTTTCTCCTGGATTTGTTCTCCAAATCATCAATTTTGTTTAGTAATAAGGTATTCTGTTACAGCAGAAATTCAATGTTGTTCTCATCTTCGGATACTGTACCTTCTATTTTATTAAGAGCATCTTCCATTCCATCTATCTGAGTTTTCTGTTATTTTAAAATCTCATGTAACTGATCCATCTGTTTGGTACATTTTTCTTTAAAGTTGTCAAGTTTGTTATTCATTCTGTCCATTTCTAAAGAAAGCTGTTGTATATTAGAAAAAAACAGATTGGAGGTACAGATCATTCAAATGAATATTTTGACAGGAAAATTTTCAAATATTTAAAAAAATAGATATATCCTTCTATGTAGTATAAGATAACAGATTCTGTTCAAAAATTGGTTTAGGATATTATAAAAATAAAATGTATTATCAGAAATACAAATAGAGTAGCAGAACAAGAAAACTATGCTGTTAGCCTGTCAGCATCCTTGCCATGCCCCTCCCCTAATATATTTGCTTTCCTCCTCAAAAATGTTTTATTTTATAAATAAATGACAATTGTATAAACATTTTAAAACTAAGACTTCTTAATAAATAACAAACAAAACAAACAAAAAGAATAAAATAAACTATTTACAATATATACAAAGGCTTGAAAATTATGAAATTATACATTAGTGATAAAAATATAAGAAGCTGCATAAGTATGAGAAATTTCAGAAAGGTTTTGAGTCCATTTGAAGTAACTCAGGTGACAAAACCTTTCCCCAAGGGTTGTTGGGGAGTTCATTGGGCAAATTCTGATTTCTTTGGTCTTGGTTTAAGTGTACTTTCTTTCAAATTAAATAGGAAATATTCTGTAGTTGGGGAGATGTTAAGATTTCTATTTTCTGGTGATATATTTTCCAGCAACCACTAGTCTTGACCATAGTAGATATGAATTGCCTTATTTCAAAGTATAACCTTCATTGTCATTTAAAAAAAGATTTGTTAGTGAAAAAAAATCTGAAAATAACATTTGAAAAAATCATCTATATCTTTTCAGTAATTTTGTAGAATATGCATACAAAATGTGTAGCCAATCTGCTCTGGAGGCCTCTAAACATCTCCATCAAATAATGTTTTTAGAATTTCTGAATTTAGCTGTTTTATTGGAAGTTAGGAAGGCTCTATGAAGGAATTTCCAGGTAAAACTACTCCAGTATTGGGTCCAATATGTGAATTTAACAGAGGATTTTTTTTTACATTTTCCCCCCTTGGAAAGTTAGGTAGGATAATGACAATTAGTGATGTAATTCTAATATTTTTGATTGAGACAGGACTTATAATTTACTATTATTAATTATATTATAACCTTTAGATAAGATGTTATCAATTTTAAAGCTGTTGTTTAAAATTTCATACAGATAGGTTATTAACCTATGTCTATTTTGATAAGATGAGTTCTTGAGTACCCTACAGAGGTCTTGTGAGTAGGTTAAATGCCTTGTAAGAGTAAGCAGTCTTGGGGCAGTAAATCATATTCTTTTAAGAGATATTGAGTATCTAATGTTTTAAGATCTTTTATACAGTGTTGCTAGCAAATGAAGTTTTTAGATTCATAAATGTTGGGTATATTTAAATGTAGTTTATGAAAAAAAGTGTCTTGTAATTTTGAAAGAAATTAATAATTCAAACCAGGTTTTGATATCAGCATTAGAGCTGACAAATTTCCTGAATTTATTGAAAAAGAATTCAAGGAATTTATCTTTGTAGGCTTGACTATATTATATTGGAGAATATAACAAATAAAGTACCAGCATTTTTTAGTATGATTGTTTAGAGAAAGTTTAGTTAAGGAATTATTTTAATTTGATAATATGCTAAGGTGAAGGGATTTCCAGTTGGAATTATATTTTGGATCAACCCAGTTTATAATAACCTTGAATATCGATGCTCTGATGTAAGTTTCAATATCAGGAAATTTTATCCCACCCTGATCCTATAGTCCAATATGATGAAAAAATGCAACTCTATTTCTCTTAGGGAACCATAAAAAAGTTTAGTAGTAATTTATTTATATCTTTAATGAGTTGGTTTCCAGTAGGGATATTAAGAGCCTGAGCTATATATAGAATTTTCGACAAGAGGTTCATCTTAATTAACTGTAGCATATCCTCAAAAGAAATCAACATGTTGTTCCATTTTAGAGAATAAGAATTTATCAAATTTATGATATTGTTATAATTAGATTCAATTGTTTTTTCTATGGAGTTACATAATACTACACCTAAGTAATCAGAGGAGCTTGTTTGTTCACCAATGATATGTTGATTGAAAGAGAGTGCTTTTCTTTCCATTTAGTAATATGTGTTTAGATTTCAGTTTATTAGACTGAAGACCAGAGATTTCCTGAAATATGTTCATTGCAGAGTCTAATTCTTGTAAGATAGGTGTTGAATTAGATAAAGTAAGAATATCATCAGCAAAAAGCATCACCTTAAAAATTGTAGCAATTATAGATGTCAATACCTATGATATTTGAGTTATTTCACACAGGAGTGTCAAAGATTTCAATGATAACAGCGAATAAGAATTTTTCAGAATAGAAATAAAAGTAGGTGGGAATTCAAATAATTCCAAAACACTAAATATATAGTCCCAGTAAATAAAATCAAAAGCCTTTTTAATATTTAAGTTAACTAGTACAGCTTCTTTGCTCTCTCTGTTTAAAAATTCAGTGAGATAAGTATTCCAATATTATCAGGTGTGTCTCTTATATATAAATCCTGTTTGTTCATCATTAATAATACCAGATAATTGTATTTTAATTCTGTCAAGAAAAATGAACTTGAAGATTTTATATTCATTGTCTATAAGAGCTACAATACTGAGGGTCTTTATTGGCTTTTATTATGGGGAGTGATCAAAGGGTACTTCCAAGATGGAGGGATGTTATTTTATGTGTGTACTTCAAGTAAGGTTTTGTGAAAAAAGGAGATGATTTTTGAAGGGAATAATTTATATATTTATCTAATTATGATAGCTATTCCTGGGGCTTTGTTAGGCTTAATTTTTTTGATTTTTTTCCTTAGTTTAATGATATTTGCATTTCTAGATCAAATCTTAGATTCTCAGGAATTTTTTTAAGTTAAGAAAAGAAAGATCTATTTTGAAAGGATTGTTTTCTAGATTATTAGTTTTATAATGATTGATATAATGATATTTGACGGCATCAAGGATGCAACCTATATCAGATTCAGATTTGTTGGTACCTTCATGTAACAGTTCTACAATGTTATTTGAATTTAATTGGATCTTAGTTCTTACTGCTAGATTATGCATATGTTAAAGTAAAAGAATTTAATGTTAACCTTTCCGGAGCCAAATTCATTTTACGGGTTAGGATGTCTGAGTATTTATTATTTAGTACTTCTATTTTCATTTTTTTCATCTGTGGAAAGGTAAGTGACATTAGCTTTAAGAGCATGAAGTTGAGATTGTATATTCTGCAGTTCTGAGTCCCATTCTTTCAATTTAGTTTGAAACCATGTGATAGTTTTATCAAATATGTAGACTTTTAATGCAGTCCAGACCATGATTATGTTAGAATCAGGTGTATAATTTATCTCCAGGAAGATTTGCAATTCCGATAAGAGCCAGGTTTAAAATATTTAATTTTGGTTATGTAAGCTGGTATTCTAGTTATAGATGTTACCATTTTGTAATCCATTTGAAATTTTAGGTTAAGAGAATCATGATCAGAAATAGGGTATGGAAGAATTGTGAAAGATGAAATGTTCAATTTTAAGTCATTAAAGGCTAAGATTTTATCTATTCTTGTTTGAGTCCTAAATCTGTGATCCATTTTATGAAAATCTTAAACAGGTAGAATCCTTAGAGTTGAAAGTATCATATAACTTAAGTGTTTCAGATAATTTCTAAAGAGTTTTGCAGTAGAAGTGAGTCTACGTGATTGGTTATTTGAAGTATCTGAATTATCTATAATGCAATTGAAGTCTCCCCAGTATACAATTACCCTTACATGTATTTCAGATAAGATCAAGATGTTTATTAACAGTTTTATCTCCTAACCACAGAAACCAGTAAAGATTTACTAAGGTCCAAATTCTGTTATTAAATTTTAGAATAAGAATGGTTAATAGACCATTTGAGTCTTCATATTTATGTATTATTTGAGGAATTACAGTAAATTTCTTCCATAGAATCAGACCCCCTCTTCTTTGTTTTATAAGATGAATGAGCAAGTGTTATGCAGTTACTGGGATTCCAAATCCTTTTTCAGTACTTTTAAAGTGAGTTTCCTGTAAAAACAGAACTTATGATTTATTATTATTCAAGTATCTTAACAAATGTAATCCTTTCCTTAGATTGTTCAAACTATTAATGCCTAAAGAAGTTAAGGTTAATGTCATTGATTTATATAAAGGAGTTTATGAGAGTATAATTGAAAATCTCTGTTATAATCCAAAAACTCTTTCTTACATGTAAGAAATTAAACTTATTTGCAACTCGATATAATATAAATGAAGAGTGAGTAGATAGTTCTTTTGAGGTAAATATCATGATTTCAGACCTGCAGAAAAAAATTGATTCAAGAAATAATATGTAAAACATGGTAACAGTAAAGATAAAAGTTTTTCAAAACAAACATGGAATTATAAAAATCCATAGTCTGATAGGTAAACTATTATCTATCAGATTACATTCTTTGACTACAGCAGCCATACAAGTAGTTCTAATAACTCTTGTAAAGGAGATAATTGTGTTTAAATTAAAATGTGTTATAACAACTCAGTCTAAACATGAAAAGAACATTAGCTTATGAGATACTAGCTAAATCTATGAAGAAACTTTGTATGAGACTTTGAGTAAAGCTGGATCCACTATTTTTTGTGTTTCTGTATAATAAGGTTAAATTTAGTTACACCAAATAAATTATTAATAGCTAAGTAAACTGGTATGTTACAGATAGCATTTAGTAAAAAGATACTTTTTTACTTTTAAATAGAATATTTTCTAGTAACACTGATATCACATTCAAATAACATAGCGACAATAAAAGGAGAATTAATATTAAAACACCTCTGCAAAACAAGTTGTTCCAATCCAATACAAATGAAAATAAATAAACCTCCAGATGGCTGATTATTTCCTAGAATCAAATCACTGATGCTTGAAATAAAAATTAGTGCCAATGTTACTAATATGGTTATATGACTCTAATGGATAAAACGAGAGTCTGTGTACTAGCAGTAGTTTTCATAGGTGGCAAAGGTTTATTGTAAGGTGATTCTAATACATAGTGAATATAGAATTGGTAGTTGACTATACATCCATCTTATTTTGTCTAATTCTCTGGGTTTCTCCCTCTCTCTCTCTCTATATATATATATATATATATATATATATATAATATTATTTCTCCCTCTCTTCTTTTCCTCTCCTCTTCTCCTTGTTTTGTTTCTCTTTTCCCCTTTTTCTCTTTTCCCCTTCTCTTCCCATTCCCTTTTCTTTCTCTTTTCTCTCCCTTCCCTCTCTCTTTTTCCACTTCTCCTTCTTTTTGAAATGCAGACATTGCTTGCTGAAATCTATAGAATAAACCTACACACACACATACACACACACACACACACACACACACACACACACACACACACACACACACACACACACACACACACACACACACACACACACACACACACACACACACACACACACACACACACACACACACACACACACATATATATAAGCCATACCAGTGCACTGTAGCTATGACTACTAATGACAAAATATGTCTCTCTGACAAAATAGTGTCTCATCCTTGTCTGCTAGTACACCCAATAATAAATTCCCCATAATTCTGTGCGCTCAAGGAAAAAAAATGTTATATTCTATATGGTATTGACTCACCTTTTGATATTTTAACAATTGTTCATTTCTGCGATGTATGTTCATTACTATTATTTCCTGTGTGATGTGATGCTTTCTTCTTATCTTGCCATATTGTATCCTTTGTATTGTACTGTACTGGAGCTTTTCCCCCAGGGCCTCCACTGAAAATGGGCCAGTGTCCAGTTGGACTTTCCTGGTAAACAAATGTAAAATAAAAAAAAATATATATATATATATATATATATATATATATATATATATATATATATATATATATAGTTTCATAGTTTCATAGTATAGTACTAGGCTATCTGCCCTGGGGCATTTGTAAGCCTAGCCATAGTGATGTGGCTTTTTGCCACCCCATGAAGTGGTACAAAAATGTACAGAATAAATCTAGAATACTGTGCCTCTGTCTAGTAGTGACACAGTGAAGGTCCCCTTATATAATATAATTAGTTTACTGTGCCCCTGTCTAGCAGTGACACAGATGTGACCCCTGGGGTAAGCTTACGATCTCCCATCCACTCATCAAGATTTCTCTTGAAGAGAGTCAGTGAGGGGCTCTGCCTAATACGAACTGGGATCCTGTTCCAAAGCATGGGAAGCCTCTGGGTTATGAATCTATCCCTCCAGTATGTCCTATTCATACTTGTGCCGAGGTTTAAGTCTTTAGCTCTCATGGTCCTGATAGATTTGGATTTTTTGAGGTGGAGCATGTCCATCAGATCCTGATTGGACATGGCCTTGTACGTCAGGCAGAGATCACCTCTGCGCAGGCGGTATGCTACTGAATAGAGCTGAAGTTTCTTTAGTCTGGCAGAATAAGACATATGTTGGTGACCCTTAATCCTTTTGGTGAGGTACTTTTGTGGTCTCTCCAGCTGTTGCAAGTGCCGGGTGAGGTACATACCAAATGGGGCATTGTACTCAATCATGGGTCTGATGAGGGAGGAATATAGGGGTACAGTGACATCCTTGGATCTGGATGTGAAACCCTTCATGATGAGGTGTGCAAGGTAGAATGTTTTTCTAACCACTTTGGCAACGTGGGTGTCAAATGAGAGGTCACTGTCTACTTGGGTCCCTAGGTCTCTGATTACTTTTTCCGTACTCAGTGGGTTGCTGTCTATGTGATAATTTGTGGGTACTTTGTTTTTTCCAAAAGGGATGACTATACATTTTTGGCATTTAGTTTAAGGCCGTGACTACGGCACCAGTTGTCCGTTTCAGTGAGGCCTTTTTGTAGGATGTGTGTATCTGCTGGTGTATCATCTATGGCACCTAGTTTGCAGTCATCTGCGAACTTTGTCAGCCACAGCCCTCCCATGTTTGCTTTAACATCTGAGAAATAAATGCTGAACAAGAGGGGTCCCAGGACAGATCCCTGTGGGACACCACTTGTGACTGGCTTTGAGTCTGACATTGCTCCAGCAATTTTAACTTTATGGGTTCTGTCCTTTAGCCAGTTTGCAACCCATCTAGTGACATAAGGGTTTACTTTTAAGCTGTTTAGCTTATCTATGATGCCTGAGTGGGGTATTGTGTCGAAGGCCTTAGCCAAGTCCAGGTATGCTGTATGGACTGTTTTGCCCTCATCAATGGCTCTAGTGACTGTTTTAAAAATGTCAACCAGGTTTAAAAGGCAGGATCTGCCCTTTACAAAGCCAAACTGGGTGGGGTCAAGCATCTGTAGGTCCCCTATGTCTCCGTTTATGAGTTCCATAATGATTCTTTCCATAGCTTTGCAGACCAGGCTAGTCAAGCTTATGGGACAGTAGTTTCCAGGGTCTGTAGAGGCACCCCCCTTGTGGAGTGGGACCACTGTTGCTCTACGCCAGTGTTCAGGTACATATCCCGAAGTAAGGCTAAGGATAAATAACATTTTTATGTGTGGGTTTAGCTCCTCTTGGAGTTCACGTAACACGCACCCCGGGATACCGTCAGGTCCCATTGATGCTGTGTTTTTTGCTTTGTTTAGGGCGGTTCTCACTTGGACATCAGAGATGACAGGGAGATTACATTCAGCTGGGATAAGTATTTCTTCTTTTGGGGGTGAAGGAGGCGAGAAATTTGCACTGAACCTGTCAGCCAGAATGTTAGCAATATCTGTGGGTTCAGTGTATTTTTTGTTGTTGTGAACCAACTCTGAGCATATCTGAGGGTTTCTGCCCAGGTTTCTAACATAGCTGAAGAAGGCTTTGTGGTTATCTTTAGTGTCCTTAGCAATTTTTCTCTCAAAGTTTGCCTTGGATGTTTTTATGCGAGAACGTAGTTTTCTGCTAATGTTGATCAGGGATGTCTTCCCTTCATGGGATTTCGCTCTGACGTGCAGTAGCTTCCTTCTTTTGTTATACAATTTGTTTATGGCTGAGGTCCACCAGATAGGGCGCTTACATTTGGTGGAGAGGGACTTGGATTTGTTTGGGATTGCATGATCCATGCATTCTTGGAGATGTCCATAGAAAGCATTTGTGAAGGATTCGGCATTGTGGGATGTGGTATCCACTGGCACAGTGGGCTTAAAGGATACCATCTCAGTCTTAAGAAGAGTGAAGTCTGCTTTTGAGAAGTTTTTCACTGTGGTCTTTTGTGCTGGGGGTGGAGGTGGGATATGTATATCCAGGGTGATTGGTTTGTGGTCAGATCTCACTAATGAGGGGTATACTTCCGGTGTGGAACATTTTGTCCCCATGTTTGTGATGATCAGGTCTAGTATATTATCTCCCCTAGTGGGAGAGGTGACTAGTTGTTCCAGTGCATTTGAATTTATGAATTCCAGGAACCTTTGGGCTAGGGTATTAGGGCTAGAATAATGTACCCAATCTATGTTTGGGTAGTTGAAGTCTTCCAGTATGATGGTATTTTGTGATACATTCATATCCTCCAATGTCTTCAGGAAGGCTGAGTGGGGTTCTTGAGATTGGGAGGGTGGTCTGTAACATGCTACTAGTTGTATAGCAGTTTTGCCTATGGTTAGTTGCACCTGTATGGTCTCTGATCCTTCATGTGTTGCTACAAACCTGGAGGTGTGGGTGTCCTTTATGAATATGGACACTCCCCCTCCCTTTGTGGTTTGGCCCGGGTTTTGGGGCCGAAAAGCATGATATGAGGTATAGCCTGGTAGCACTGGGGTGCTCTCAGGAGCCTTGAACCAGGTTTCAGTTACTGCACAGACATCGATGTTCTCCATGCTGAGGAGTGCATAAAGTGCCTGCATCTTGAGATTTAGACTTCTGGTGTTGAGCAGCTTTACCCTTAGTTTTTTTCCATTTTTGTTTTCTAAGGAGGTGGGTTTGTCTTTTGAGCCTTGCCTAAAAAAGGCACTATGGGGGTGGCAAGAGCCTTAGCCAATATCCAGAAGCCCAGTGGTGACAGGTGTAAGCCATCCCTTGCGAAGCAGCGTAGCTTGCCATATATATATGCAAGTATTGCACATTCAAAAAAGATATTTATAATACAATAGAATTGATAACCTAATAAATAGTTGTTAATAATTAATGAAAGTAAAAACAATGGAATGTCAAAAAAGAAAAGAAAAGAAAAAAAGGGGGATGCTGTATTAATAAACAGGTAATTTAATGTCCAGGTACATGTAGCACTACTTCTTCGCTTAACTTGTAGATAAATGTAAACTTTGATTCTTAGATCAGAACAACAAGGGAACACTAAAATAGTAGGTAACCTCATAATAAAGTAACATTTATCAAAATATACACAGATATAAACTTGACTAAGGTGCAATATGTTTGGTAACATAGATACTAGATGCTCACTTGCAGATGTCACAGTGAAAACTTCATTCATAAGGATAAAAACTAAGTAATTATTTTGCAGAACACATAAAGACTATCCATTAGATGTTTCTAATGATTTCAGTTAAATCACTGCAAAAATGGCTTATTTAGGACTACAGGTGTACCACAGTAATAGTTCCCTTCATTTCCTGTGTGTTACACTAAAAAGGGAGAGCCAGGAAACCTTGCAGGCTACAAAAATGATACAGCACAAAGAGAAATGGCTCTTAAGACATTTCAAAGTAAGAAAAGCATCACTTCAACTGTTGTGTCTTTTGGCTTTTCCCGGTTAGGGGTTGCCACAGCGGAACTCCGGTCTGCCAATGATTGGCAGTAGATTTTTATGTGCCGAGTTGCTGGTTCTGACACACAACCTTCAACGAAGGTACGCCCATTCACACATGTCTCCAGACAGAAGACGCTCTAGTTGAGAATCAAACAGGACAACGTCTTACTGTGAGGCGACAACGCTACCGCAGCACCACCACTGCAGCAAAAGCATCACTTCGACTGCTTTGCAACTTTTTTTAACATTATTTGTGGTAATAATGCTCATACTTTTTTTTGTTTGTTTGTTTGTTTAGTAAAATTTTACTTCTTAGTTGAAAAGCATAACTTCAACTAAGAAGTAAAATTTTACTAAACAAACAAAAAACGTATGAGCGTTATTACCACAAATAATGTTAAAAAAAGTTGCAAAGCTTCACAGCCATTTTTCATAGGTTTATAGGTTCATAGGTTCATACTAGGCTATCTGCCCGAGGGCATTTACAAGCCTAGCCCATTGTTTTGTGGCTTACGCCACCCCTTTAGTATGGGGAACTATACCCATTATTTTGCTGTGCCTCTGTCGAGCAGTGACACTGAGGTAATCCCTGGGGTATATCTGCGATCTCCCATCCATTGGTCAAGATTTCTCTTGAACAAGGCCAGCGAGGTGCTCTGCCTCACATATACCGGGATTTTGTTCCACAGCATAGGGAGTCTTTGGGTGATGAATCTATCCCTCCAGCACGTCCTATTAATAGCCGTGTCGAGGTTTAAGTCTCCTGCCCTTGTGGCTCTGATGGATCTAGATTTTTTGAGGTGAAGCATATTAATCAAATCTGGGTTTGACATGGCCTTGTATGTTAGGCAAAGGTCACCTCTGTCAGTTTTCTATGAAAAACATACCATTGTAACACAGTAACAGTCTCAAAGCTGGTTTTGCCAAAAACAAGTAAAGCAAGTCATTCAGAGAAAGATTTTTTTAATATATGTAACATTAAATTATGTCAGAAAGTAGAGTTATAACTTTTATGACTAAAATTTCTTAGTTTATAGTGCATTTTAAATTAAGAAAGATCCTCCCCCCACCATGCTGCTAATTAATATCAAAACCATTTAGTCTGATAGACATGCAGAAGGAAAAGAAAATAGTGAAGTTACCTGTAAATAAGCAGGATAAATGCTGTGCCATTGTTTGCAAGAATGGGTTAATTATTTTTCCAGTGACATCGAATTGAAACAAAGTGAATAAGAAGGCATCATTATGATTGATACATATCACATTAAATGACTTTCAGTGGAAAAGAAGCACTAATATCTCATGAAAACACGAATCATTTATAAGTAGTTGCTTTCAGGGATTTGTTAATAGAAGTTGCTGAAGTATCTATTTTTTGTTTTTTTTCTTTTTTTAGATCCGTCTAAGTGCTTTTTTTCTGAGGATCTTTTTAATAAAGGGGATGACCAGTCCATATCTTCTGGGATGGAAATTGTGTTGTTGTTTATTATCAAAGAACACAGTTCATCCAGGTTGTTGAAAATTCTTGATTCATTAGACCAGTGTATTTTGACTCTTGCTAGTTATATAATTTGGGTTTTAATATCATTCTTCTTTAAAAGTTTAAAAAGTGACCAGCACCTATTTCTTATCTTTAAGACTTTGGTGGAATAATCATTGTCAACCCTGATTTGACTTTGTTTAAACTTCAAGGAGGATTTCCTCCATGCAGTTTTTAATACAAGTTCTTTGTCTAAATATAAGAGAAAATTTATAACCATTGCTCTAGGTGGAGATGAGGATGATGCTGATGCTGGTTTCCCTATAGCTATGTGAGCTCTTTCTATACCATAGGAAAACCACTCCTGTAAGTCCAAGATTTCAGGAATCCAAGTGTTTAAGAAGAAAATAATATCTTCTCCTTCAGTTCTCTCAGGCAGTCTGAAGATTCTGATGTTACACCTTCTTTCATGATTTTCTCGATCATCTATTTTATTCTGCAGCAAGGTATTTTGTTTTAGGAAAAAAGTCTGTTTTTAGCTCTTCTTCCTTAAGTCTACCATCAACGTCATTCAATGAAGTTTCAATGTCAATATATCTGCTTTCTTGAGGGAAGCAGTATGGCTGTTAGGTGAGCTACAGTTTTTTAACAAATATGGGTGTAGGTTCAGGAAAATTTGGTTGTAATAATTCATAATGGATTTCTTTCCTTCTAGCCTGTCCCATCTGAATATCTGGTTGCTGGTTGTGTGCGCTCCCTGATTTTTGGGTTATATTGCAATTATATCGGCTCTTCAGCCTATGAAAGGTGATAAAGGACATCCTTCCCCTGGACTACTTTCATCCAAGGCTTCTCATCCACTCTTCAGGAACCTCCAGCTAAATACCAACCACATCATGTGCGTGGATATTGCCTATCAGTCCCTGACACCTTAAAAGAAGGAAAATAAACACATGTATGTGCTCTCTGCCTGTATGTTAAACTGTTAAACACTACTCCCCTTGAACTAAGAAGTAAGCACCACCAGGACCAACCAACCTGCTGCCTTCTGCCCCCCCCCCCTTCTCCTACTCTACTTGTAACACTCCTTAGCTCCACCACTTTCTTCTAATCTTCTTTTATTTCCCTAACTATACTGACCTTGCCAGCCTGCCTAGACTCTGTCTATACTATTCATTTAAAGCCTAATCTACCTCGGGACTTACCTGAGCTCCTTCCCACATTTTTTTTTGTGAAAACTTCTTAGAACAAGCTGAACTCCGCTCCCCACCCCCACACTGCATATACCTGGGAATCCCGCAAGGTTACCTTGTTCACCTACTCACATACCTGCACGGCATGTTCCCATAATCCTCTGTGAGTTTAAAATCTATCCTTGGTGTTTTAGCGCCATTTCTTTCCTTCTAGCCTGTCCCATCTGAACATCTGGTTGCTGGTTGTGTGCGCTCCCTGATTCTTGGTTTATATTACAATTATATCAGCTCTTCAGCCTATGAAAGGTAGTGTGATTATTTTAATGTTTGGAGCATTTTTATTGTGAGGAATTATTGTGTTGTTACATATGATGTTTTTTTTAATCCTCCTGGTCCACAGTTTTTTGGTAGCGCTACCTAGTTAGGATTCGGCAATTAGTGTGGTTCTGCTCAGCCTAGATTACATAGCTGTGATCTGAAAGTACTACGGAGTCTCTCTGTTTATACTTTGGCTAATGAAAGGGAACTCGCGGACTTAACTAATTGACTTAACTAATGGGTATTGGATTTCCCAACTACTACGTTGAGCAGTGAAATTCACTCGTACTACATCTTTAGGACAACTGCTGATTTTAGCTTGCATTACAGCAGGTCTATTGTTGTTTTGTTTATAGTCAGTGCAAGGTTTCCTGCTACTATCTGTTATTCCTGCCAATTGTACTACTACAGAAATTCTGTCTCATATGAAAGCATAGTAGTGGTATTTTGTAGTGTAATGTGTGCTGAATCTTACTGTTTTTATACTGGATTCCATCCATATGTAGCTTATATGAATGACGGTGATAAATTGGAGTGTATTAAACTGTCGCTACTTAGTTGGATATTCTGAAAGGCGTGTATTGCTTTCCTAATAGCGTTTACCTACATGTAGTTCATACTACTAAACTGTCGCTAGTTGTAGGGTACTCTGGATGGCCTTTATTGCTTTTCTAATCGCGCCTATCCATGTGTAGTACATACATACTATGTTGGTAAAGTTGTTGTATTTGCAATACTGCTACTAAACATTATTAATATCAATGGATGTTGCCTTTAACACAGTTATAGGGAATCCGGCCATATTTGTTATACAGCCTACCCTATTATAGCTATCAGTGCAATTATCCTTAATCTTTTTTATTAGCCTTTTCAGGTACTGCATGTTTGAACCAATGTCTGTTGATATTAATGTTTGCTACTGAAATAGAAGTGTAAGTTTATAGCTCTGTTTAAACATTCGGTTGTTTATCTTAGTTTATTATTACTCTGTATTTTTGATACTAATATTAGTGTATAACGTCTAGCTCTACTTACTAAGAGCAAGACTTTTCTTAACTGTCCTCTTGGTGACTTATTGACTGCTGCATCTAATTATTCTCCCTTCTTTCATTCTGCTGCTCCTTTCCTAATACTAATACTCTCTCCTATCCTGCTCTTCTGTATGTCTTTTTTCTCAATCTTCTTTATTTCTATCTCAGAATATCCTCCTTCTATCCCCTATCTTGTGTATCCCACCTTCTACTACGATAATATCCTAACCCAATGTATGCTACTCTTTACTAATCCCCTCTCTCTCCCAGCTCTCCCACTCACTGTTCCTTGCTTGACTTTCCCACATTGCCTGGGTTCATTGGTAAGTACTTGCTCCACTAATATAGAGTTAACCTTCCTTCCTCTCCCCTTCTTTTTTAGGTGGTAAAGGACATCCTTCCCCTGGACTACTTTCATCCAAGCCTTCTCATCCACTCTTCAGGAACCCCCAGCTAAATACCAACCACATCATTTGTGTGGATATTGCCTATCAGTCCCTGACACCTTAAAAGAAGGAAAATAAACACATGTATGTGCTCTCTGCCTGTATGTTAAACTGTTAAACACTACTCCCCTTGAACTAAGAGCTAAGCACCACCAGGACCAACCAACCTGCCTCCTTCTTCTTTCCCCCCTTCTCCTACTCTACTTGTAACACTCCTTAGCTTCACCACTTTCTTCTAATCTTCTTTTATTTCCCTAACTATACTGACCTTGCCAGCCTGCCTAGACTCTGTCTATACTATTCATTTAAAGCCTAATCTACCTTGGGACTTACCTGAGCTCCTTCCCACATTGTTTTTTGTGAAAACTCCTTAGAACAAGCTGAACCCCGCTCCATTCACCCTGCGGGCTCACTTCGCTCCCCTACCCTACCCTACCCCCAAATCTCATCCACCCCCAGTGCAGCTAAACTTATACTTCTTGCCCACACCCTCCTCTCCAACCAACAAATCACTAACTCCCACCTTCAGATACAATTAACACCTCACCTTATTACTATACCTAAGCAATTACAGCTCTAACTACTTATTACTTTTCCTCCTAGCCTTACCACTCAAACCTTGTCTTTTACAACTTTTACCTTCCCTAGCTTTCTTTAATACCCTGTAACCAACTGTTCTCACCATGTCTACCACATCCATGTCAATACTTGCAAAACTACTACTTACTGCCACACTACTATTGTTTATAACCTCAGCATTTCACTTAACCTCCTTTGAGCACCTACATTGCTCTCAGTTTCACTACCCAACTAAACAAACATCCTTTCATACACTCATCTCTCCAAATAATATAAATATAATATCTACACCTAGCTACCTACTTGCAAAGTTCCACAGACTATCCCACATTAAATACTATAATCCCTCAACCAAGAAATATCAATTTCTAATAAGTAATCTACATTATGCACTGTACATTCTAAAAAAATCTGTCCTTTCAAAATGGTGATATCCAGCCTAACCCAGGCCCTGCAAATGTCCTACCAACTGATGCTTATACCTCCAATCCCTCTATCCAACCCAGCTCCATTAAACTCCCCAATTCACTTCTGATAGCACATCTCAATATCCAAAGCATCAACAATAAAGTTCCTCCATTCTCTCTTAGACATATACTCATTTGACATGTTATGTTTAAAACCACAGACCCAAGATAATGAGATTATCCCACCAGGATATAATATACTAAGAAATGACCGAACAAAAAGAAAGGGAGTAGCAATTCTTTTCAAAGAAAGACTACAAGTTACTACTTCACCTTATACCCCACCTAAGGAAAATAATGCAGAAATCTTTATTTCCAAGATTCAGCTTAATGCTAATAAATCCATAAATATCCTTTGCATTTATCTACCTCCTGGAAATAATATTAGCACCTTAGAGGATATTCTTAGCTGGGTCACAGCAACCTTCCCACAAGAAACTTTAATCCTAGGTGATGTCAATATAGACTGGAAGTGCATCAATACTGGGCATCCTACTTCTCATATTAACCTTCATGGCTTTTCTCAGACCATCACCTCCCCAACTAGAATTAACAAACCAAACCAAAAAGAGAGCACCTTAGATTGGATTCTGATTAATAATCACCACCAAACATATAAAGTAGGCACCTTCCCTGATGATGTAAGTGACCATTGCTTAACCTATATAATTAGGCAAAAAATAGATATCTCCCACCCAACATCATATAGGACTTTACGTTCCAACAAGCATTTTAACCAATAACTATTTCTGAGCGAACTTAGTGCCTGTAACTGGACTTGTCTAAAAACCCTCCCATTAGAAGAGGCTGTCCAATACTTTGACTCTAAATTCTTAACTATCCTAGACCAACATGCACCTATACATAATATAAGAATTAGGTCAAAACCAGCCCCATGGCTCACCAAAGATACCAGGCAAAAAGTCCTACTAAGAAATAAAGCCTGGACTAGGTGGCAAACTACCAAAAGCTCATCTACTCAACAGACATTTAGACAAATAAGAAATGCTACTAAAAAGCCATACTCTTAGACAAAAAAAAAACTATTACTACAAAATACAGCAAACACACCAAAATAACCCTCAAAGATTCTGGACAAATATCAATAGACTCCTTTATCCAGGGCACTCCAGTACACCAACACCAATAGGAGCGAACCATGAGACTCCCATCCAAACTGCTAATGAATTTAACTCCTTCTTCACAGATGCCATCCAGACTCTAGCCAGTCAGCTATCTCCTGACACCTCTAGTATTCCCACCACCATAACAAGCACTCTTCCTACCTTCCTATTACAACCTATATCTACTAACTTTATTTTCAAACTCCTAGCAAAACTGAAGCCTTGTACCCCTTCCGCTGACCAAATCCCAGCTGAATACCTACAAAAAGCAGTCAAAGCAGTTGCTTATCCTGTATCCATCCTGATAAACAGAACCATCAATGAAGGATACATCCCTACTTCTTGGAAAGTCTCACACATTATCCCCCTACACAAAGATGGCAACTCCAATGAATATTCTAACTATAGACCCATAGCCCTTCTATCCCCCTTAGCAAAAATAATGGAATTTGCATTCACCATCAGCTAATAGGCCATCTAACTCAACACAACTTACTAGCTAAGGGCCAACATGGCTTTAGGCCATTCCATAGTAGCACCACTGCCCTCCTATCCTTTACAGACACCATTAATAGAAACCGCAATAACAATTTACTCTCTTCAGCACTATTTATTGATCTTTCAAAGGCTTTTGATATGGTAAACCACTCATTGCTTATCAATATTCTCAAATCACTTTCCCTGGATACTCAATCTATAAAGTGGTTTACTTCCTACCTGAGCAATAGGCAACAAGCAGTGTGCTGGGAAAATAATCTATCATCCCACCTGCCAGTCACACTGGGAGTTCCCCAAGGCAACATTCTAGGTCCTCTCTTATTTTCAGTTTTTATTAATGATCTCTACCTGGCTATTCCCACTGCAACTTGTATACAATATGCAGATGACTCTACATTAATCTGCACAGCTAAATCTGCTTCTGAACTGCAATGCCTAACCCAGAAAGTATTTAGTATAGTTGAGACATGGTTCTTAAAGCACTGCCTTCTACTGAATCCCAAAAAAACAAAGCTCCTATTATTTACTCCTACTTGTAGGTCCACACCAATAGATATCTCAGTCATTTCTAACAATGGTACCCTCATTTACCCAGTCTCTACAACCAAACTCCTTGGTATTACAATAGACAACAACCTTAACTTCGACACCCACATTAACAATACTATAAAATCAGTTAACAGAAAAATGGGCTGCCTGTACAGAGTCAAACCCTTCCTTACTCCAATAGCAAGAGCTACCATTGCCCACTCCCATCTAATCTCTACTCTACTCTATGCCTCACCAATATACACTATCCTATCCAAAAAGAATCTTTTCAAACTTGCTACCTCTTATCATAATATTGCCAGATTTGCCACTGGTAAACCCTTCAGAACACATCACTGTCAGAATCTTAAGCAACTCAGATGGATTGAACTTCAAAACCAGCTTCAACTCAACCAACTTACAATTGCCCATAAGGTCCTTTACCAGCCAAACAATACTCCAATACTCTCAGACCTCATAACCCCCTACAAACATCTTAATGCCTTGTGTTCTTCAAATAAACTACTAGTTAACATCAACAAGTCTCACAACATGGCAGTGGACTGTCTATTTTCAAACACAACTGGGAAAATCTGGAACCTTCTACCTATTGGACTTACTTCCCTTCCTTCCTTACCACTCTTCAGACAAAAACTTAAAACCTTCCTCAAAACACACTGGCTGTGCCTTGTACCAACCCTGACTAACCTAACATTAATGCTACTAATATATTTTCTAGCTGTTCTCTCTCTACTAATTTAATCTCTGTAGTGCAATGATAAGCATCTAGTAAGAACCTGGATACTATTTTTTTTAGCCACTAGCATATTCATATTATCTTGCGCTGAACTTTGTATATAGTTTTTATGTTATTTACTGTTAAATGTATATAATATCTTCTATATCTAGTTATTGTTTTTATTCTTATGTAACAATGCCTTATTGGCTGTTTGTATCTGTCTTGGAGCTATTCTCCCCGGGCCTCCACTGAAAATGGACATATATCCAGCTGGACTAGCCCGGTCAACAAATGTAAAATAAATAAAAATAAAATAAATAATACTTCTTCAGAGACAGTAACATGTCATTTTTTTCCCACTGAAACAACTGATTTATTTTGGGAATAGTTTCAGAAAAAAAGAATCCTTCAAAGAGATTAGTAGAAGGAATTGCTTTCCTCAAGAGTCTGGAACTGAAACATGAGGACAAAAAAGCATAATTTGTCCCTTGATACTCACTTTGTGGTTCAAAATGCTGAACCTCTTCAGAAAATTAAGTATCAGTTTTACTTGCCATACACAGCTGAACTGGAAATGTCAGCAGCCTGAAATAAATCCTGTACTAATCCCAATAAATCAGTCCTGTCCAAAGTAACATAAACATGAGCAGATAAATGTTTAACTTTCTTTCTTTCTTTTTTTTTTTTTTACAGGAATTTCAAAAGAAGCAGACTCACCTTTCCAGGCAAAAACTCCTTAGAGGCAACCATTTCAGTTTCCCCACCCCTTTTCCCAGAACAGACAAAAGTGTTTCTTCCTTTGACACCAAGGACACTATAACAACTTCTGAAGATGTGTCTAACCCTTGATCCATGGTGACTGCAAAGAGTACACCAGAGGGAACCAATGAAAAAGATGAATGGTCTGAGAAACCAGCTTTGGTTATAGCACAGTCACCTTTGGCAGCTGGGTCACTTTATCAGCCTGCTTTGGTGGAAAAGGCTGCCTTTTTTTTCTTTATAGGCCAAGGAACTGGTAGGTTATACCATGGTAAAGCCAGAAAAGATGCATGACTCCTGAAGAAGTCTAGCAGTAGTAGTTGGTAAAACAAGTAGTAGTAAAAAAAGTTATTTTTTCCTATTAAAAAGACACAATAAAAATACTTTAAACACTTAACCCCAGTCCCCACAAGTAAAATAACTCAACTGAATATGCTGATTCTGATGTTCTCTTCCAAAATTTACTTTGCGTTAAGTCCCTTTATTCATATGTTCCATGTGTTGTCTCTCCAGGCTATGTTTGCCTGGTCATCCTCCTTTGTTTCTAAAAATATGCATTTTTTTCCAGGATGAATAGACTTTTGCAACATTCAGTTGCTTTTCAACTTGTTTCATTCTTGCTTATTTTCCCTTTGGTTTTCTACTAGTGTCTTAATTTTTTCTGGTCTTCTACTGTAGCTCTTAATTATTATTAGTTTTATAATTTATCCTTTGTTGACTAGGGTAGTCCTACTAGGCAAGTGGCCTCTTTTTAAGGGTGGACACAAGGGTTATTTATAATTCTAAGGAAAATTTGCGAAAGGCCATTTTTAATAGGAGCCATGGGAATTTTGCAATTACTTGAGCTGCCACCAGTTCATGCAAATGGCTTTAACATCTCATCCATCCATCCATCCATCCATCCATCCATCCATCCATCCATCCATCCTTAACCCCTTTTCCCATTTTTGTACATGGGGTTGGGGTGTCACTTCAACAGTACTAATCAAGTTAAGCCAGTGTTTACACTGCCAGGTAGCTAGCCCTGCAGTGGTAGTTCACCCATACCACTCACTCACTCGCACACACATTCATTCCAAAGTCAGAGTAAAAGTGCAATAAGTAAAAAAAGCAAAATAGAAACAAGCCACTCTCACTAAAGTAACGTAACAAAAGAACAGTTTATTACCATGCAACACTTGAATACCCTTCCTCAGTGCTAACATAAACTCTAGATGACACCATTTAAGTAGTACATGATTAACCACACAGCCAATTAAAATTAATCAAACATAAAATTTAAAAAGACAGTACAAAACATTTAAAATATCATTTTAAAATGGCATGTTTCATCATAAGTACAGGTTGATCAATATAGTTTGATTCAAACCAGGCAGGCGGTCAGCCTGCAGTTGTAAAATCCATTTATATTCCTTATTTTCCAGCTTTTTATTAATATCACCCCATCTAATCGATTTATTCATAACATCTACTACCCTAAATTTAAATTGGTGTGAAAAGTCAATATCAGAGACATGAGAAAACATGTTTAGCTAAAGAATTAATCATAAGACATTTCCTAATATCAAAATTGTGTTTGATTATTCTATCTTTCAAATGCCGTACTGACTTACCAACATAAAAACTTAGACATTTCCTGCAAGTAGCAAGATATATGATATTGCTAGTACTACAAGTAGCAAAATATTTAAAAGAAAAAAACAATGTCAGTTAAAGCATGTATAAAATTAGTATTTTTCTAAACAGAATTACAATAACAACAATTAAAACAGGGATGAATATCATATTTAGTGGTCCTACTATAGCCTACATTATCATGTGTATCTTTATAACACAATAGTTGTTTAAGACTAGAACAATTACGGTGTACAAATAGAGGTTTATCACCAATACATTTACGTAATTCGGGCATAGCTCTCAATATTCCCCAGTTCTCAAAAATTATTTTCTTAATTCCATCACTGCGCCTACTAAAAGTAGTTATATAATGCGTAACATCATGTTTGTTAGTAAGGGGGAATTTGACAGTTCTCCCGAAGTATTATAAAAATATGGTTTAGCTGTGGAGCCCCTTAATGCTAAAACATCATTCTTAATACTTGTCAACACCCCTGTTTCATAACCTCTCTCAGTAAAAGCATCCACTGTTTCATCAATTTGTCGCAAACAATCAGTATTTTGGGTATTAAGTCTCCCAACACGTGTCATTTCTGCTTTAGCAATGCTCTTAAACACATATGAAGGGTGCATACTTCTGTTCAAATATTTATTTTTATGCACATCCTTCTTGAAAACTGAGGTCTGTATATTGGACCTATCACAGTTAATAATAACATGTAGGAATTCCATCTTATTGGGGGAATGATGCATAGAAAATTTAAAAAAATCAGTACTGTTCAAATGATTCACAAAATCCATTAAATCAACATCATTCCCATCCCAAATAAAAAACACATCGCCCGCAAACCTCTTAAAAAATGGTATCTTACTTGCATAGCAATAAGGGCCATAGAATACATTTTCATTTTCCCATCCATGTAAGACCAAAGTTGCATAAGTATTTGCTACAGGGGTGCCCATAGCAACCCCCAAAATCTGATGAAAATTTGTTTTTATCAAAGCTAAAGATGTTATTCACCAATACAGCCTCTAATAATTCACAGGCAGTCTCAACCTGTCTACCTAATTGATCTCCATATCTGCATAGAATCTCTCTAACAGCAAAGATTCCATACTCATTAGGTATCACTGTAAATAGTGATTTTATATCAAGAACTACCATTTGGAACTGCGTGCAAGTTTTATCACCAAACCGTACACTTAATTGTTGTAGAAGATCTGCAGTATCCTTAATATAACTATTAACATAGTTAAGGTAATTACTCAAGACATTCTGTAGATACATAGATATGGGTTCAGTGACCCAACCCCAGCCCGAGACAATCGGTCTCATGGGGGGGGGGGGGTCAATGAACTTATGGATTAGGTAAACCACATAAAATTGGTATCACAGAATGGGACACTGTAAAATATGTAAAAATGTCAATAGAAATGTCATTCATTATTTGAAAATCGTACAATAGCACATTGACATTATTCATATATCCATCAATCTGTGTACTGGTTATTTCTTTAAAGGCTGTTTCATCAGTTACAATTTCACAAATACTTGCCAAATAATCAGTTTTATTCATAATAACAATTGCCCTTCCCTTATCAGATTCTTTCAACACAATGTCGATATTAGTCTTTAAATCATGCAAGGCTTGCCTTTCTTCATGTGTTAAATTAAACATATATTTAAAATTTTCACATTGATAGAATCATCTTATCTCGGCCTCACAAACATCATGGAAGGCCTGTGTCACTGGGTGACTAGTTGGAACAAAAGTACTTGTTTGTTTATATGCATTACAGGGTGCAGACCCAGAATCACCAAAAATCTGTTTCAAATCATGGTTAAAAGTTTTAGGTCTGTAAGAGCTTTAGTTAATCTGTCAGCTGTTGTAGGTATAAATTTCAAACCCTTCTCTAGTAGAGACAAGTGGTGTAACATTACTTGCATAGTAGACAAATTAACAATGCATTGCTTTACAGTAAATAAGCCCGTGCCTTGTTGCTGGTTCTGGGGCTCCTGCGACTCCTCTCTCTGTTCCTCTTCTGTGAGCATCCTTTGGATGCTACACATTTCTTCATAGTTATTTCCTCTGGTAACTTCAGACAAATGACCTGTTTGGACTGTTGAAAATCTAAGGATGAAGGAACCTCACCTGTACCACTCGGTATTTGCCTTGCGGAACTTCCTGGGATAGATGAAATACCTTTACTAGACAATACCAAAACAACCACAGTGCTATGTTTTTTATTAGTTGTCTCCTGATTGGTAGTTCCATTAGTAGGAGTTACAGACACAATTACTGGTCGACCAATTGGTTCAGTACTCAGTGGGGCACTAATATCATCCAATGTCCTCATGGAATTACTATCCACAGTCATCCTCAGGCTTGTTTCCCTTGTAATCTCATTCTGTTTATCACTCCTCAGCCAGGAGAAACTGTGGCCATTATTGAAGTCACTTATATCCCTACATAGCTTCCGAAGTTTAATGGCCTCAAACTTTTTGTCATAGTTAGATAATTTGTCCAATAGTGCATTATAATCCATAATATATTCAGAGAAACATGGTGAATTGGAGATATCAATTAACAATTTAGTGATTTCTTCCTGCAATTTGGACTCAACATTAACAAAGTGCTCATTCATAAGTGACATATAGTCCAAACTAAGTTTTATATTAAATTCCTGCCACTTTTTCAAAAGGACAGGGTGCGTATTTCCATAAGATGGCATTTTCAGGACCCAAATTCTTCTCAGTAAAATCCCAAGTTCCAGATAAGCTAAAAAGCTGTATCACTGCCACTGCAGCATTTTAAACCTCTGTACCTTGTGTTCCAATAAGGATAGCAGTTGCAAAAAATCCACATTTTGATTATCATTTATCCAAGGACGTACACTACTACCATCCTAAATAGAACTCAAAAGTGGATTTTTTCGTGCTGACAGCAACTGACTCAAGGTGGAGCTTATTCTCAGGACAGGAAATGAAAAGGTAAAAATATGGCCATGTAGTACAAATATGCTACGCCTCTGACTCCCGGAAAATAATACAAACAACTAAAGACAAAACTAAAGTCAGAGTAAAAGTGTGATAAGTAAAAAAGCAAACTAAAAACATGCAACGCTTTCAGGTAATGAATACCCTTCCTCAGTGCTAACATAAACTCTAGATGACACCATTTAAATAGTACATGATCAACCACATAGCCAATTAAAATTAATCAAACATAAAATTTAAAAGGACATTACAAAACATTTAAAATATCATTTTAAAATGGCATGTTTCATCCAATATACAGGTTTGATCAATACAGTTTGATCAAAACCAGGTGTGCGGTCAGCCTGCAGTTCTAAAATCCATTTATATTCCATATTTTCCAGCTTATTATGTATATCACCCATTCTAATCAATTTATTCATAACATCTATTACTCTAAATTTAAATTGGTGTGAAGAGTCAGTATCAGAGACATGTTTAGCTAAGGAATTACTCATAACACATGTCCTAATATCACAACTGTGTTTTTATGTTGGTAAGTCAGTACGGCATTTGAAAGATAAAATAATCAAACACAATTCTGATTTTAGGAGATGTGTTATGAGTAATTCTTTAGCTAAACATGTCTCTGATACTCACTCTTCACACCAATTTAAATTTAGGGTAGTAGATGTTATGAATAACTTGATTAGAAGTGGTGATATAAATAATAAGCTGGAAAATAAAGAATATAAATGGATTTTAGAACTGCAGGCTGACCGCCCACCTGGTTTGAATCAAACTGTATCGATCAAACCTGAATGGATGGGAAATAGAAAATTCACCCCAGGGATCACTCCAGTGGCTCTGCTCTACAGAGACACTGGGAACTAAGGTTGGGTGGCATGATGCCAGGGTAATCCTATGGGCTAGGCTTGTAAAGGCTTCAGGGCCATTAGCCTAGTACAAACCTATGAACCTACGAATATGACAAGACTATATTTCCTGCAGTCTGAAGGAGGCATGGACCTCCTAAAATTGACTACATGAATAAGTCTACAGTTGTGGTGACTGATAGAGATTTGTGGAAATCCTAAGATCCAGACATAGTAAATGTTCTAAACAAAGAAATAAATCTAAGATAACATATTTGCTCAGATTCGCTGAAAATTGTGAAAAAAAAGAGTAAATAATCCAAAAGGAGGCAAAAAGCTGGCCAAATCAGAAAGTGCCAAAAAATAATATAATGAATAAAAAAAAAAAACATGACCAGCAGTAAAGGAAAAAAAATGAAAAAGCCCCGAATTATAGTGGAAAGTGTCGAGAACTCCTGTAACGACTATATGTTGAGCCAGACTGGATGCATGAATGGCTAAGGAGAAGTGAATTTAAACAAAAGGTGAATATTAATAATGACAGCTAAAGATTGTCAACTACGTGCAAATTGGTATATAAAACCTATGGAAAAAGTGTGAGATATAGACAAATGCAGGTTCTGTAGCACATTGTTTTGTTGTTGGTGAAATACATGTGGCTGATGGTCTGTATACCAAAAGGCACAATTATGTGGCAAGACTGTTACAACAGGGATTGCACAAGCATTACAACATGCAGATAGATAAAGAGCACTGAGAACATAAACTGCATAGAATTACAGAAAATGAAGAAATTATGTTTTCATGAGATCATCCAACAGCAACAGTTAAGAAATCAGAAACAAGAAAACCAGATATAACTGTTAAAGGAAAAAAGGACAAAAGTGGCATTAATCACTGAAATAGCTACACATAGCAATTATAGTGTCCTGCATACTAAGAAACATTACGTCATAAAAGAAGAAAAAGTACTAGGCTTGTTGCCCTTGTAAATCACTTTAAGCCTAGACAATTCTCCATTTAAAGGTGAGCATCAAACCCTGTACCTTGTTTCTGTGAGGTAAGCACCTTCACTATTACTCCAGTCCCCAAATATGAATGCCAGGATATGCAAGTAGAAACTACAGTAATTGTAATAAAGACACACAGATAGTTTTAATACTAGTTGCAGCAGGAAAGATAAAAGAAATCAAGTATAGTTACGTATGTTTCTGATACATATAATCCCATATGAACTACATAAGGATTCCATTCTGGAAACATTGCAGGTATTGAAAAGAACAGTACTGGCAATGATCAAATACTAAAGCAATATTAATTCTGTTATCTTTAATCATGTCCTGATAGGGACTATTCCTGTTATGGTACTAGAAATTGAAAACATTTAGAGAAATTAAAAACATCTTTATGTTGGGCAGCGTGTGGACTTCTAAAGAGGGGCCACAGGAAAAAAGTGATACAGCCGCTGGTACTGTAGTTCTCCTTAAATAAGACCTAACTAGAGAATAAGGCCTAGCATGGTTTTCCAGGGTGTCATGATATAAGCCCTACCCAAAAAATAAGCCCCAGTTAAGATTGTCAAAAACACATGATGGACGTGTTGAATTATAAAATAATATTACTGACATCTGTTGACTGAGGTTATTGTACTCTGCTCGCCATTTTTGGACCATTCGGATACACAACTTCTTCTCTTTGCAGAAAGTTGTAAGATTTTTTTCCCCGGGAGTCCTCCACGATTCTTAATGTAACCCTAATCCTCACATTACAAAATGAAACCACCCTTGCAAGTACGGCAACTGCATGGCCCCAAAAAGAATTAAGTCGGACTGATGAAGGCGTTCTAATTTTTTCAGACGAAACCGGTATGTTAATGTTCTATTCATACATGCTTTAATAAAGTATTCCAATACCACAGTTTGCTAGCCTTGTTGGTTTTTTGTTTGGATTAACCCTAATCCTCACTCACACTTGACGGTTGAGATCCTTGGCCCACTTGTCTTAATGTATTTGTGTTTCTTCCTACTTTATTACCTTATTTTGCTTTTGCCTTTTCTTAAAAGTACTCAATTGATTTCATTCTGCTGCCTTTATTACTGCTTCTTAGTAGCCTGATTAAATTGTAACTGTTATTCTAAGGCCCTTGGTTTAAGCACTTGGGCTTCAAACCAGTTGGTTTACATTAAGAAGGTTTGTGGTCTGCACTGTTGTGGCAGGACAGGTAGCATACATCCTTCTAAGCTGGGAACTGCTGATTGAAGACTCAGTGCTCAGTGTCCATTATTCTAAAAGTGTATTCGTTCTGGGTTAAGAACCTGGGCTTCAGGCCAGTTATTTTACATTAAGGTTTGTGGGCTGCACTCTTGTGGGAGGAGAGGCTAGATTCTGCCCTTCTGAGCTGGGAATTTCTGGTTAAAGGCTTATTGCACATGCTTACTTGAACTGTTTCTTTCTGAAATCGGTACGCCTTGTTTGCTGTAGCATAGACTAGATTCAGGCCGGCTGGATCTAGCTTTGTTTGTATAACTTGTGCCCTGATACAGGCCGTCTTTTTTGGAGAAGGTTTCTCTGTACCCTAGTGGCAGGACGGTGCAGTTAGAACTTGTCTGATTGAAGACTGCTGGAACAGGGCTCAGTTTTAAGATTTTTAACTGGTTAATTGGGTAAAGTGTTGTTTTGATTGTATCTGCTCTATTTTCTGGAAACAATATATATACTTGTTTCTCGGCTTTCTGAACTAGTATAGTCCAGTTTTCATGTTATTGCTGGATCCAGGACTGTGTTACAAGTTTCTGTGTTGCCATACCTTACTTGGATAGAAGGAAGTTTCGCTGTTCACCTGTGAGAGAGGGGAGCTTTGAGCAGGCTATCTGTCCCTGGAGGAGTGGTTTCAGCCCAGAAGTTAGTAGTTTATTGGCCTTTTTGGGCTAATTTTGATTGTATCTGCTCTATTTCCTGAAAAAATATATATATACTTGTTTCCCGCCTTTCTGAACTAGTATAGTCCAGTTTTCAGGTTATTGCTGAATCCAGGGCTGTGTTACAAGTTACTGTGTTGCCATTACCTTACTTGGATAGAAGGAAGTGTCTCTGTTCACCTGTGAGAGAGAGGAGCTTTGAGCAGCCTATCTGTCCCTGGAGGAGTGGGTTCAGCCCAGAAGTTAGTAGTTTATTGGCCATTTTGGGCTAATTTCTATCTCTTTCACTTCCCTGCTATAAAAACCTAATGTGCACAGTTTTTACACTTGTATTCCACTCAGCAAGTGCCTTCCAGGTGTTCTGCAGAGTCTACAGCAGTAAAGAGACAAAAGAGTGACTTTGGAGTGATTAAGTATCACTCTTCTGTTTTTCTTGCTGTCTTAACTAATTCTGCCTAAAACGCCAGTTTTTTTAGTGAATCCGTGATTTAAAAAGTTTGTTATTGTATACAACTCTGCACAGCTCCTCGTGGTGTCCTGCAGAGTGATACAGGCAACAGAAAGACCCAAGAGAGACTTTTCCAGATTTAAGTATTTTTTTTCTCTGTTTTTTTTTTTGCTCCAACTGCCTTTTCCCACCTAAAAAGCGGATTTCTAACTGATCTGTGCTTTAAAAAGTTTAAATGGCATTTGCCTTCTGCTTTTTACAGTTTTTGCACTTGTTTTATATCAATTTAAGTCATTTTTGTATTGTATAACTGTTGTAGGCTACACACTAAAGTGCACTAGCCTGTTTATAGCATTTACAGTGTTTTCTGGGTGTTTTTCTGCTGTTTCCTGAAAAAAACAAAAAAAAAATATTCTCTTTTCCCGTCTTTGCTGAAATAGATTAGTCCAGATTTCAGGTTTTGCTGAATTCCGGACTGTGGTATAGTTTCCCGTGTTGCCCATATCCTTACTTGGATAGGAGGAAGCTTCTTTGTTCACCAGTGAGACTGGGGAGCTTTGAGCAGCCTATCTGTCCCTGGAGGGGTGGTCTCAGCCCTGAAACTAGTAGCTTATTGGCCGTTTTGGGTCAATTCCTATCTCTCTCAGTTTCCCTGCTTTAAAACCCGCATTTGCACAGTTTTGCATGATTTTGCGCATAGAGCAGCATCGGACAGCGCCACTTAAATGGGTTTAAACTATTCCCGGCTCCACAAAGTCTGCTCTTCACTTTTTCCCTTAGAACTGTTCTAAATCTCAAAGTAAGCACTCTGTTTTCATTCTAAAGCCCTGCAGTTGCTCGTATAAGTAATCTTATAAGTAAGCACTAATAAACTAAAGCACTACACCCTCTTATACTCCCTTTAAGTACTTGGCTCCTTATTGGTCCTTTTTGATCAGTCAAAAAGTAGTTCCTTATACTATTCTGGCATGTCCAAAAGTCAGTTTCGGGTTTACTCTCCAGTCCAGCTGGTGAATCTGGGAATCTTGAAGCAATGTTACAACTGCCTTATGTACACAGACCACCCTCTCCTCCTCCAAACAAGCGCAAATATATGTGAGAGATGTAACTATATAGCCAAACTGGAGGCTAAGCTCTCTCAACCCAGTACTAGCGCAGTCAGTCAGGAGGAGAAGGTAACCACACACACCACAAATCCAGTCTCACATAGACCTATCGCAACAGCAAACCAAACACATAAACACACAAAAACATACTCGGAGGCTCTAAATAAAAATCTGCCCAAGCAGCAGAGACCTGCAAAGCAGACATCCAATCAACCGCTACCCCACAACAAAACCCACGTATCACATAGCTCACAAAGTCAGGGTGCCACACAGTCACAGCCCTTAAGGCTAAACAACATACCCAATACACTTGTAATAGGTGACTCTGTTGTCAGACACACTGATGTCCCACTCACCAGGCTAAACAAGGAGAAGGTCACTGTAAGCTGCCTGTTGGGTGCCAGGATCCGCCACATAACACAAGCACTTGGGTCACTCCAAAGCAAGTACAAATATGACTCCATCATTGTCCAATCTGGTGAGAATGACCTGAGACATACCTCCCTGGACTACATGAAAACAGACATAGAGGAGCTCTCTGATCATGTAGCCCAGGCCGGTATGACCCTGACCTTGAGTAGCATCTTACCCTCACCAAGAATGATGCCACAGTATAAAGACATAATGATTAATTATAGCAATTAGCTAAAGTATTGGTGTCATTCAAAGGGGATCCAGTGTCTGTCAGCCTGGGATGACATGCTTGACAAGCCACGTTGCTTCGCTAGGGATGGCTTGCCCCTGTCATCCCTGAGCTTTCAAATATTGGCTAAGGCTCTTGCCACCCCCATAGTGCCTTTTTTAGACAAGGCTCAAAAGACAAACCCACCTCCATAGACAACACAAGGAAAAAGAAACTAAGGGTAATGCTGCTCAATGCCAGAAGTCTAAACCTCAAGATGCATGCACTCGAGGCTCTCCTCAGTATGGAGAATATCAATATCTGTGCAGTAACAGAAACCTGGTTCAAGGCTCCCGAGAGCACCCCAGCACTACCAGGTTATACCTCATACCATGCTTTATAGCCCCAAAACTCGGACCGAACCACAAAAATAGGGGGAGCATCCATATTCATCAAAGATACCCACACTTCCAGTTTAGTGGCACTGCAAGAAGCATCGGAGACCATCCATGTGCAACTAACAGTGGGCAAAACTGCCTTTCAGTTTGTAGCCTGCTACTGACCCCTCTCCCAAACTCAGGAACCCCACTCAGCTTTCCTGAAAACACTGCAGAATATGAAGGTATCGCCAAACACCATCATATTGGGTGACTTCAACTACCCAAACATAAATTGGGAGCACTACTCAAGCCCCAACACCCTTGCCCAATGGTTCCTAGAATTTATAAACTCAAATGCTATGGAAAAACTGGTCACCACTCCCACAAGAGGGGAAAACATATTGGACCTGATCATCACCAACGTGGGGACTCTATGTTCCATACCAGAGGTATATCCCTCATTGGTAGGATCTGACCATAAATTAATCTCACTGGACATCCATATCCTGTCCCCACCCCACAGTGAAGAACTTCTCAAAAGCAAACTTCACACTTCCCAAAACTGAGGTGGAATCCTTCAAAGCCCCGGGGCCAGTAGAAAATACAGCCCAAACCGTAGAATCCTTTACAAACGCATTCTATGGACACCTACAGGAATGCATGGATTGTGCTATCCCAAATAAAACCAAGACTCACTCCTCCAAAGTCAGGAGACCTGACTGGTGGACCCCAGCCATAAATGAGCTATACAACAGAAGGAAGAAGCTACTACATGATAGAGCAAAATCCCAAAAAGGGAAGGCATCTCTGATCAGTACTAGCAAGAAACTATGATCCCTCATAAAATTATCTAAGGCCAGCTTCGAAAGAAAAATTGCACAAGACGCTAAAGATAATCAAAAGGCCTTCTTTAGTTATGTCAGAAACCTGGGTGGCAACTCTCAGATATGCTCTGAGTTAGTGCAAAATGACAAAAAAATACACTGAACCCACAGACATTGCCAACATCCTGGCAGACAGGTTCAGTGCAAACTTCTCCCCCCCTTACCCCCCAAAAGAGCAAATGTCTATCCCAACTGAGTGTAGCCTCCCTGGCATCACAGATGCACAGGTGAGAGATGCCCTCTCCAAAGCAAAAAACACATGCGTCTTACATGAGCTCCAAGAAGAACTGAACCCTCACATAAAGTCACTGTTCAATCTCAGCTTTACTACAGGATATGTACCCAAGGAATGGCATACAGCAACAGTGGTCCCACTCCACAAAGGTGGTGCCACAATGGACCCCGGAAACTATCGCCCTATATGCCTGACTGGCCTGGTTTGCAAAGCTATGCAGCATATCATCATGGAACTCATAAACAAAGACATTGGGAACCTCCAAACACTGGATCCTACCCAATTTGGCTTTGTTAAGGGCAGATCTTGCCTCTTGAACCTGGTCGACTTCTTTGAAACAGTCACCAAGGTCATAGATGAAGGGAAGGTAGTCCACACAGCCTACCTGGTCCTCGCAAAAGCCTTCGACACAATACCCCACTCGGGCATCATAAATAAGCTCACCATTTTAAATATCAATCCCTATGTCACAAGATGGGTTGCAAACTGGCTCAAGGATAGAACCCACATGGTCAGAATTGCAGGTGCCATGTCAGACTCTAAACCAGTTACAAGTGGCATCTCACAAGGCTCACTCCTGGGACCTCTCTTGTTCGGTATATATTTCTCTGAGGTACAGGCTTACATGGGAGGACTATGGCTGACCAAGTTCGCAGATGACTGCAAACTGGGTGCCATAATTGACTCTCGGACTGGCACAAGCATCCTCCAAAAGGGTCTCACAGAGATAGATAACTGGTGCCAGAGCCATGGTCTAATGCTAAATGCCAAAGAGTGCATAGTCATCCCCTTTGGGAAAAACAAAGTGCCCACAAATTACCACATAGGTGGTAATCCATTAAGTACGGAAGAAGTCATTAGGGATTTGGGGACCCAAGTAGATAGCAATCTGTCCTTTGACAATCACGTTGCCAAAGTGGTTAGAAAGACCTTCTATATAGCCCACCTTATCATGAAAAGGTTCATATCTAGATCAAGAGAGGTCATTGTGCCCCTCTACTCATCACTCATCAGACCCATAACTGAATACAATGCCCCATTTGGGATGTACCTTACCCGACACCTGAAGCAACTGGAAAGACCCCAAAAGTACCTCACCAAGAGGATCAAGGGACTCAAACAGATGCCCTATGCAGTTAGGCTAAAGAAACTCCAGCTCTACTCAGTTGCTTACCGCCTACTCAGAGGCGATCTGTGCCTGACGTATAAAACCATGTCCAAACCAGAATTAATGGACATGCTCCACCTCAGGAAATCCAAATCCCTTAGAGCTACACACTCCAGGGACTTAAACCTCAGCACAGAAATAAATAGGACATGCTGGAGGGACAGATTCATATCCCAGAGGCTCCCCTCACTCTGGAACAAAATCCCAATCCATGTTAGGCAGAGCCCCTCAATGACCCTCTTCAAGAGAAATCTTGACGAGTGGATGGGAGATCGTAGGTTTACCCCTGGGATCTCTTCTGTGTCCCTACTAGACAGAGGCACAGTAAACTAACCTTAAAAGGGATATCTTCTGTGACCTACTATACAGAGGCACAGTCAACTAATCTAAAAGTGTGGTGAAAGCCAAACACACTCTGGCTAGGCTTATAAATGCCCTAGGGCAAATAGCTTAGTATCAACCTATGAACCTATAAACACTGGCAAGCATACTTCGATCAGTCAAAGTACAGACAATGCACATAGAACTTGTGCACTTGATAATGAATGGGTGTGGTTGTGTCTTCTTTACTGTCGCCATTTTGTGTTGCCACTCCTGTCTCATAAGTCATCAATTAACTGCCCCCCAGACAAGATGAGTGCAAAAAGAAAGAGCTATTCCATCGAGTACAAGAAAGGAATCATGGAGGATTCCCAGGTAAAGAATCTGATGGCTTTCTGCATACAGAAGAGGTTGGATCTCCAAATGGTCCAAAAATAGCAAGCAGCATATAATAACCTCAGTAAACAGGCCGACAAGGGAAATGCTAAGAAGTGCAAGTGTGGATCAGGTTGGTAACCATTATTTCCTGAGCTGGAAGACATCATCTGTGAATGGATTGCTAACAGGAGAGCAAAGGCTTTGGTTGTGCGCAGGGTTGATATTCATGCACTTGCCCTTGCAATGGCACCACAGTTAGAAATATCCCCAGAAGAATTCAAAGCATCACAACATTGGCTGGATGGCTTCCTTCAGTGATATGAACTGTCTCTAAGAAGATCAACAACACGGTTCAAGCTGGAAGATACTGAAGTTATTAAACGTGCATCTGCATTCAAATCCTTTGTTGATGGAATAGGCTTTTCTAAATACCAAGTCTCCAACTTTATTGCTATGGATGAAACTGCAGTGTTTATGGGCCAAGGATCTCAAACAACAATTGATCAGAGGGGTGCCTCGTCAATCTACATTCCCTCCACTGGTTACAAAAGTCCATGTATTACCTGTATTTTGGCAATTCATCTAGATGGAAAGAACCCCCCCACCTTGAATCATTAGTAGGGGCAAGAAAGATAAGATTGAACATGTTTCAGGCATCTACATTCTTGAAACTGAAAAAGTCTGGTGCACACAAGCAGTTATAAGGAAGTGGGTCGATGTAATGCTGCCACTTGTTTTGTGAGGTGGCGAAAGAGGTCTGCTAGTCTTGGATTCAGCCAGCACTCACCGTGCTAAAGACATGAAGAAATTCCTTGCACAGAGAAGAATAGATCAAATAATGATTCCCACAGGAATGACTGCCTATCTCCAGATTCTTGATATTGCAATAAACAAGCCATTCAAGGACCATTTGCACATGAAACTCAATAACTACATTGAATACAGAATGGAGAGAAATCTGCATGGAAACTGTGTGAAGCCTAGCCTGCAAGAGGTTGTGTCTTTTCACTTGGGTGAAGAATTCATGGGATAAAATCACTGACAGCTGTGTTGCCAATGCACTACAAGCAGCCTACATGGACAAGCAGTGCTCATTTAAGGACAGCTCTGTTGCTAGGCATGACAGATTGGGGCCAATGGTTCTACAGGAAATGGAGTTGCAAGAAATTTAGGTCGGAATTCAGGGGTTGGAGACTTATGACAATGTTCCAGAAAAAAATAACATGACTGTAATTTGAATAACGTTTCCGTTATTGGGGCAACAGAATGGATTGCTTCTACTTTCAGCTGCCAACAAGCTCTTGTCAGTTTTTTTTTTATTTTATTGTATTAAGGTAACATTTCATTATCAAGGGGTAATTACAAAGTAAGGCCACTAGTTCCCAGGCTTCATTTTTATGACTTTCCATCATTCTTCTCTTATGGCTTGGGTATGGAATAAAGAAAGCATCACCACTCAAAAAGTGGCAGTTATTCACCTATTTTATTCCCCTCCTTCAATACAGTTTACTATCAAATGATTGAAATTAATTTCGTCGACGTTCATTTGGTCAAAATCATTACATTGACAGGTCATAATATTGACACCAAAATGTGTACATTTAAATGGTTGACACACACCTCAAGCTAACACTCATGTTTTGCACGGGGGCTACACCCCCCTGCAACCCCCCAGTGGGGGCTGCGCCCCCCAAACCCCCCGCTACTTATATATTACAACTTCAGGATCGTACAACAATGCTGACAAGGATAATTCCTTGCCTGTTGTCAACATAAGGTCGCCAACACTGTCTGTCGACCAAATGAACTACTTAATATTAATTAGTTGACCAAATGAATGTTAGACCAAATTAATTTCGATCTTTTGATAGTAAACCTTCCAATACACATGTATTGAGATTTTTCTGCACTTTCTGTTAAGCATGAAATATTGCACTGTGAAAGCCAAGGTGTAGATATTCTAAAGTTGAAATGCGTGTTGCACTGTTTATGTAGAACTCTCACACAACTGTTAACGCGCTACCTAGAACTGTTGCCCAATAATGGGAAAGTACCAAATAAATGTCGATTTATTTACATGAATAAATGTCGATTTGTGTACATGAATAAATGTCGATTTTTGTACATGAGTAAATGAATAAATGTAGATTGTTGTACAGGGGGGTAAATAAGGCATCCCCTGGTAATAAGCCCTAATGCGTATTTCGGCGGGTGAAAAGTATAAGATCCAGTCTTATTTTTGAGGAAATATGGTAGTTCTTATAGCCTATAATCAGACACTTTAAGACATGACCAATGGTATTGCTTTTTCAGGCCATATGAGTATAAAGGGTATAAAAGAGTACTTTGGCTTAGTAAATAAATCAGTGCACAAGTAGCTCCCAATTTATGTTCAGCTGACTGAATCTAAATTTGATGATGATTCATCTAAAATAATTCTTTAAAATGACATTTCTGTAAGCAACATAAAGTCTTTGGAAATATTGCTTTTATCTGAGTGATGGTTCTCCATTACTGCTCAAAGGAGTCTAAACAAAAAAACTCCACTCCCTAGAAGCTCTCTTTACTTTAGAGAATGGTGACATCTGTGCAGTCACTGAAACATGGTTGAAAACCACGGACAGCACACCAACAGTGCAAGGTTATAATGCCATCCACACATTTAGGCCAGCTACTTCACAGGCATGGACTAAAAGTGGAGGTGTCTCTATTTACATCAAATATAGATATACTTCAAGGCTGGTCAAATAAGACAACGCATTTGAGCTGCTCCATGTTCAAATCACCACAGGCAAAATCCAGTACCACTACCTTGCGAACTATAGGTCCTCCTCTGTGACACAGGAAACTCATACCATGTATTTAAATTTATTAGAAACACTAACCATCCAACTTAAAGACATATTCATGGGTGACTTTAATTACTCCACTATTAACTGGGAACTCTATATGACACCCAATGTACATGTACAGAGGTTCCTGGATTTTGTAAACACAAACTCCATGGATCATAGTCAATACACCAACCAGGGGTCCAACCATACTGGATCTGTTCCTCACTAATATGGGAGAGTGCTGTACACCCCTTCATGCAATGCCTTCCCTAGAAAGGTCAGACCACAAAATGGTCTACTTTGAAGTAAAAATAAAACCTGGAACCCCAGCTAAAACTGGAATAATCAGGAACTATTCTAAGGCTAACCTCCTGCTATTAAGTGAGAACCTGGAAAAATTTCAAGTCCTCATAAACCCTGAGATCATTGCTGCCTATGCAGAACTGTTCACAGAAACTCTGTTTGGCATGTTAATAGCTTATAACCACCAGGAAGAAGTACAGAACTAACTCAAAAAACAAACCACCCTGGTGGAATCACAAAATCAATAGGCTGTATAACAGAAGGAAGAAAATCATGGCAAAAATTAGGAGGTTCAGCACCCAGCAGGATAAAAAGCACTCTCATTAAACTAAACAAACAACTCAGAGGACAAATAAAGTCTACCAAAGCCAAATTTGAGGTAAGTTTGGCCTTCCAGGCCAAGGACAACCACAAAGCATTCTTCAGCTACGTCTGCAACCTCAAAGGCAATACACAATTGTGTGCAGAACTCATTGTAAACATAGCCACATATACTGAGCCAGAAGATACAGCAAACATCCTGGCTGATGAATTTAGTTCCAACTGTACTCCCCTCTTTCTCTCAACCTTTCCTCAGGAAATATCATCATATATAACTCTCCCTACTATCACTAGGGAACAGGTCCTTAATGCTCTCTCTAAGACTAAGGATACTGCATCAGTGGGCCCCAGGCAATATCCCAGGATGCCTTCTAAATAGCATGAAACGTGACCTATCAGGCCTCTGGAATTACTATTTAACTCTAGCCCCCAATCAGGTTTCATGCCTCATGAAAGAAAAAAGACAACAGTCATCCCTCTGCACAAAGGTGGGCCATCTACAGACCCTGGAAACTAAACTACAGACCCATAAATCTCACTAGTCTTATATGTAAAGCCATGGAAAGAACTATCATGGAAATGATCAACAGAGATATAGTAAACCTCCAGACACTGGACCCAACCCAGTTTGGTTTTGTCAAGGGCAGACCATGCCTACTCAACCTGGTGCACTTCTTTGAAAAGGTCACCAAAGCAATGAATGAGGGCAAAATTGTTCACACTGCCTAACTTGACCTGGCCAAGGCATTTGACACAATACCCCACTTGGGCATTGTTGACAAATTCAAAAGGTTAGGCACAAGCCTGTATGTCACCTGGTGGATAGACAATTGGGTCACTGACAGGACTCAGGAAGTTAGAACTAGGGATTCCACGTCTTCAAAGAGGCCAGTCACAGGTGGAGTCCCTCAGGGATCAGACTTTGGACTGTTCCTTTTTGGCATTTACTTCTCAGACGTCAAGACCAATATCAGTGGTCTCTGGCTGACTAAATTTGCAGATGATTACAAATTAGGAGCTGTCATTGTATTTCACACTGACACAAATGCTCTCCAGGAGGTACTGACACAGACAAACAACTGATGTCAGAGCCATGGACTAAAACTAAATGCAAAGAAATGCATAACAGTATCCATGGGGAAGTTGTCCATCCCTAGTAGCTATCATATTGACAACACACCCCTTAGAGTTGACCCAGTAGTCAAGGACTTAGGGACACACATAGATAGTAATCTAGCCTTTGACCATCATGTGTCTACAGTGGTGAGGAAATCATTCTATATTGCACAACTTATAAACAAAGGTATGGCATTTAAGTCCAACGAAGTCACTGTTTCACTGTATTTGGCATTCATCAGACCTATCATTGAGTACAATGCACCCTTTGGTATTTACCTAACCAGCCATAGCCAGCAATTGGAAAGTCCGCAGAAGTTCCTCACTAAAAGAATATAGGAGGTAAGTATAATGTCCTGTGCAAACCACCTCAAGGCTCTATCCCTGTATTCTGTCTCCTACATGCTTTTAAGGGGAGATCTTTGCCTAGCACAGAGGGCATTGTCAGACCCCACTGTGATGGACCTCCTGCAAATCCACAAAACAAACAGCACCAGAATTACCTGTTCTAAAAACTTAAACTTTGCCTGTGATATAAATAGGTCCTGCTGTAGAGTTATGTATCCCAGAGACTACCACATCTATGGAACAGGCTCCCCATCCACGTGAAGCAGAGTTCCTCTCTAACTCAATTTAATTGGACATTTGGATGGATAACCAGAAATTCATCCCAGGTTTGGCACCTATGTCTCTAATGGACAGAGGTAAACTGTAAATTGTTCATCTTCCAAACCCCTGCTTACACTTATCAAGGGTATCAGATCTTGTCAGAAATTTGGGGTGCATGGCGAGGCTTAAAAAGACTCTTGTGGTCGTTAGCCTAGTATACACCTATGAACCTATAAACATGTAAGGATAAATCCCTATACAGCTTTTCTAATATGAATACCTTTGGGATGTCACATCATAGGGAAATGTACAAATATAGATACATTAAACATTTTCAATAAATTGTTTAATTGGCTCCTGAATGCTTTGGCCAGGAGTCATCACAAAATTTGCTCATAGCTGGAGCATTCAGCATCCAATTAAATTACTTTAGTTTATTGTTAATTATGCATCAGTTCATCACCATATAGTATAACACAGCAATAATATATGATATAAGTGCGGATTATGTTGGGATTTAACCATAATTACTTGAACTTGGTCAAGGAGTCAAGCTGAAAGTTTGTAAGGTTGACAAAAGCCATACAAGCACTAGTGAAAGCTCTCTAAGGGCCATTTTGTCTTTGACCATGCACTTTGTTAGCCAGCAAGAGCAATGAGGTAATTTTCTCAACCTTCCATGTTAATTGCTAAAATCTGTCTAAATCACTAATTTCCCTTCCCCTCACTTCTAAGCAAGTTCCCTGTCTTCTCGTTCTGGGAAAATGTTGATGAAAAGTGTTTGGATCCACTAATTGCTTAATTCACATGCCATAATTATTTCTAACTACTTTTGTTATCTAGAACTCTTGTTGAGATTCAAAGATGGCTGCCATGCTGTAAACACTGCTAAACTGCAGCTCTTCAATTAACCCGAGGAAAATCTCTGATCTGAGTGGATATCAGGAGGTTTAAACATCAAATTGATGATAAAAAGTTGCATTTATACCGACCTAATCTAAAATCAGTTAAAAAAGTGAGAAAAAAAAGTATTTATCCATCAGGATTACAAGTGATTACTTTGCTCTGAAGAGAGAAACAAACAAAGGACCGTGTGCTTTCTTTATTCTGCCTTTCTGCTTGGGGAAAGAAAAATCTTGCAACAAGGAAGAACCATGGAAACAACTACTACTAAGACAAAGTTGTCAGAACTACAGTCGCCAGTAAAGGATGGAACTGCAAAAAACAAAGGATTACTAGACAGCAGGAACAACAGAAACCAGAAACTAGATCCAGGACTGATCAGCCACTAAACATGGAGGATATCAAGCACGCTTTACTACCTATACAGGAAGCTCTAAAGGACTTGACCTCACAAATACAAACATTTGGAGTTTTATGCAATCAATTGCTTCAGAGAATGGACAAAACTGAGACCAGAATTTCTGAAATAGAGGACAAAATTGACATGCTGGAGAAAAAATCAAAGGTATGTGATGTGGATGTACAAGCCATGCAAAATAAACTTATTGATTTAGAAGCAAGGTCTAGAAGAAATAATATTATTATAAGAGGAATCCCTGAAAACATCCAGTATGCAGAGCTAATACCAGCCATAACACAAATATTTGAAATACTGTTAAATGATGCTGATGGGGTGAAACAGATTGTAATAGAAAGGGCACACAGAGCGCTGAGAGAGGTACAAGCTTCTACTATGCCTAGACCTGTATATGTTAAGATATTGAACTTTCAAGATGTTAGCAAAATACTGTTTACTGCAAAAAAAAATGGTGGCTATGTTATGTGGAAAAATGTTAAAATATTTCTGGCTCAAGATTTACCATTACAAGTAAGGCAAGCTAGACAGTCTTTATCTGCTTACTGTAAATTTCTGATTGATAAACAAATTAAATTCCAGATGAAATACCCCAATATGCTTACATTTATGGTGGATGGCGCTAAATATTCTGTTTCCAATAAAAATCAGGCAAAAGAAGTGTTTCTGAAAGTTTTTAAAGTTCTACCTGCATCAGAGGGCTGAAAAGAACTTCAATTGAGACTGGCATGTTCCTGTAGTCAGATCCAGCATGTATTTTACCTCAAGGCTTTTCTAATCCTTTGTTTCTTCACTAAACTGTTCAGGCCTCTGAAAAGCAATAAAACTGTTTGTTTATGCTAATCTGAGGGTCTGCTGTCTGGTTTCCAGACTTTTATGGCCTCAAGGTCTATTTCCATTGTGTGGTAAACAGGAAATGCCTGGATTTCAACTGAGAGTGTAGATTTGGATGTAATACTTCTTGTGGTCCTGCTGTGAAAGAGGTCCCTTGTCGTGAGTATTTCTGATGGTTTCCTGGCTTGAAAAGACAAAGAGAACTGAAAATAATATGATAATGTTCTTTTATAACTAAATAACATTACAGTATGTACTTAAAGCACATAATAACATGTACTTTTACTGTTTTTTTTTTTCTTTTATAGGTGTGAACCAAAATTGTTTTTTACTATATGCAGTGAGTGGCAGGCACTGTGTAGGATACAGATCTAAAATGTAGGATGTATTTTTTTTTTCTCTCTCCTCTCTTCTGTAAAAAGTTTATGTACATAATGATTGCAACAAAACAGATACTTAAGGTAGGATAAAATAAGTACCCAATCTACTAAAACTTTCCTTTACACAGTAATAACCTTAGAAATGAGATTTGTTTAACTAATAGTTAAACCAAAGCTGTAGTTAAGTAGCGGTGTTTGGTAGGGAATGTGTAGTTTAGACTTTGATGTAGATATGCTAGAATATATAGGTTGTATGTTTAGGAAATGTTTTAAATGTTATTACCTGAAGTTTTTCAATGTGTTGGTGTGTTTAACCTTGTTTATATTTTCTCTTATACAAGACCTATATAAATCCTGGTCCAGGGGTAAAGTGGGTAAGCACTGGTTAGGGACGGGATGTAGGAAATGCTTCCAGATTAGATATAGTGTACAGTCAATACATGTCAATTTCATAATTCCCCTCTTATATTGTTATTTGATACCAAGACCTGTGAATGTGGGAGTTGAACTCATGGAATGTTAAAGGGCTCCAGAACTTGAAGAAGAGAAAGCTGTTGCTACACATATTATTACAGGACAAAGCACTGTTTGTATTTCTACAGGAAACACATTTGATGAATGAACAATGGAATGATATTAGAAAAAGAACTGGATTAGAGAGCTAGTGACATCAGAAGGTAAGACAAACAGTGCGGGAGTGGCTATAATTATCAAAACCCAATACAAAGATAGGATTTTAGACTCCAAAGTGGATCCAAATGGGCGATGGTGTTATGTGATTTTATCGGATAATGCATTTGATAAACCTATCCTACTTTTGAATATATATGCCCCATGCAATGATCAACACAGTTTCATAGCATCATTATATCCAATATTAACACAATATGATGGTTATTATTTTGTTGTGGGTGGGGACTGGAATACCTATCAAAATCCAAAGTTGGATAGGTCTTGTCCACAGAGAGCATTTAATAAGCAGGCCGGGATAGCATTAAATGATTTTAAGGAAGATTTTCAATTATATGACCCCTTTTCTTATTCACAAGATATTAATAATGCAAATAAATATACCTTCTATTCACCATGCCACAAAATGTGGGCTAGAATAGATTACTTTTTGATATCTAAAGCACTAACGAATTTAGAACCAGTGGTGGTTATACATACTCATCTATCAGATCACTCAAAAATTTCATTAAAATTTTCTAAAGATTTAAAAGACACAAGAAGGCATAGGGGTTATAATTGGTCACTCAACCCAAATCTTTTAAGTAAAAAAGAAATAGCAGATGGAATTATAAAATATTTGAAAGAATTTACAGATAGCTTGAAGCTCCAAAAACATACCCCTGACATTGAATGGGCAACAGCTAAAGCTCAAATTAGAGGATTTCTTATACAAAACGCCTCATATTATAAGAAAATTCATAATAGTGATATTCAAAAACTAGAAATAAGAATAAAACAACTTGATAATGAGCTGATTCAGAATTTTAACGCTCAAACTGAGGTGGAAATGTTGAAGCTTCAAAGGGATCTCTTTTTGCTTCATAATAATAAATTAACACTTCAAGAACATAGGTGTTTAGTGAAATATGCTAATAATGTTCAAATACCATCAAAAGCACTGGCAAGGATTATAAATCAATCAAAAACAACTGGATATATTTCGGAAATTCAGTATAACGACACAATATATTCTAAAACTGAGGATATTGTTGATGTTTTTGGGAAAATCTATACTAAGGTGTATGAGGGGCAAACTGATAGGTCTCTACATAACCAGAATAAAAGTTTTCTGCAAAAAATTAACTTTCCAGAATTAGAAGAGAGCCTGCAAAGTGACCTGATTAAACCTATTTCTAAAGAAGAAATAGTATATACAATTCAACATATGAAAGTACATAAGTCGCCAGGGCCTGATGGTATTACAGCTGAATTTTACAAAGAGTTTGCTGATAGTTTGGGAAAAGAATTGTCTCATGTATTTAATTATATAACTAAAAATAAAATTAGTGACCCCCACCTCAATGCGTCAAAAACAATTTTCATACATAAAACCAATTCGGATCCCCTTAACCCAGATAATTACAGACCAATAGCACTAATGAATGTGGATATGAAAATTTTAACATCAATTATAGCATCGAGACTAAAGAAGGTTTTGATATATCTAATTTCTAAGGAACAAGCTGGATTTATGGCAACTAGACAAACCAGCGATAACACACTTACACTGCATAATATGATGACGTATGCTAAAAAAACAACTTTAATATCTATGCTCTTATAATAGATGCCCAGAAAGCATTTGATAGAGTAGACATAAATTTTTTGTTTGATGTGTTACCCTATTTTAACTTGCCCCAAGAATTCATTCAGATGCTACAAATATTATATAGTAATCCATACACTACGCTATACATCAATAGGACTTATTCTAACAGAATACAGATTAAAAATGGTACTCGTCAGGGTTGTCCCATGACCCCTTATTGTTTAACCTATATCTAGAACCCTATTTTTATATATCAAGCAAAATTTGTATCATAATGCACCAATAATTTATAGGAATAAAATATTAATGTCAGCATTCGCGATGATCTTATTATTTATTGTACAACCCCAATTTCAGACAGTGAAAAGATATTAAAGCTCATAAACGAATTTTCAGTAGTTTCTAATTATAAAATTAACTTACAGAAAACGAATATCTTCCCATTAAGAACCCCAAAGCCTTTTTCACTAATGGCCCTGATGGGGAAGTTAACATGTAAAGAAAATATTAAATATTTGGGTATCAACTTCTCACGGATAATAAGGACTTTTATAACAATAATGTTAAACAGTATGGGAACACATAATAGCTGATTGTGACAGATGGAAGAATTTAAAACTACCGGTATTAGCAAAAGTATCAATAGTGAAAATGAATATACTACCACGAATGTTATACATATTTAGGTCTGCCCAATTATCAATTTCAAAAACAGTTTTTAAACAAATGCATAAAGATCTAGCTAAATTTATCTGGAAACCAAAAAGAACTAGAATATCTTATGAGAAATTAATGACCCCTAAAACAAGAGGGGGACTTGAGCTACCAAACTTTGAAGCATATTATTTGATTGTAAACGCTAATAACATTTTAAGAATTGCTAATTATGATGTAACGAATACAACATGGATACCAACTTGGGTGGTCTTGAATCATAAGCATATTTTGGATAGGAAAATAAATCCTAAAGCATTGCCCTTTATGGACAAAATTAGTCTGATAAAATATGGGGTCATGGACCACATAATAACCTGTGTCTCATCTTTGCAAACTTTATTTCAGTCCGTAGATTTATTGCAATATATGATGGTTCTTCAACCTTTCCACAGGAATCCTAATTTTAAACTAAATAATTAGCTGATTGATCTCAGCAAATTTCCATTAATACTTAATCTGACTCTATTTGATGTTTTTAATAAACTTGACTTATCGGCTTTACAAATTAGACAGGAAATGAATCTACCTAGAAGTTACATTGTTATAATGAGACAAGTTAAAGAACTTGCCTTGAGCTACTTTAGGAACTTTAAACCTGCAGCCGGATTTGTGGATAAGTGCTCTGAATTGTGGCAAGCTATCCAACAAGACACTAAATTTATAGCAACTGCATATAAATTAATTAAGGATTTGAAATTTCAGGACAAAATTTTGCTTTCAGAGTATTGGGTAAAAAAGTAACAGTAACAGACAATCAGATATTAAAAGCAATTGATATAACTAGGAAATCAGTTTCTTTTCAAAAACTGATGTACACGCAATTGATGATTTGGAACAATGCATATTACACACATCTTAGATTACATAAATTTAACCCTAGGAATTCTCCAATTTGTCCATACTGTGCAGATCAAACAGCGGATCTTCTTCATATGTTCTGGAGTTGTAAATGCGTATATAAACTTTGGAACTCTCTTAAAGTACAACTGCAAAAGATGGGTTATCAAAGTTCTACACTGTCATGGGAATTTATGATTCTACACATTCCTCCAAGAGAGCTTTCCAGATCGCAAACTATTATTTGTATGAATATTTTTTGCTGATGAAACTCTATATAGCCACAAATTGGCTAGAACCACATAAGACATCATGGAATAATTTTAAGCCTGTGGCTATAAAGCATATACTAGCACATAAATTACTTCTGAAACAAACTAACAAAAATATTAATAACCCGAAAATATGGGAAAAGGTCTTCAATATTATATTAGCATGATACTGATTTTAGGAATATATTAAATATAGGAAGCATTTCATGTAGATATTGTATAAATGGTTTGTAGTAGTTATAGTGTATTATGTGTGTGATGTTTATTGTATTTTTGTAATGTTTTTGGAAAATATATTTCAATAAAAATTTATTATGGAAAAAAAAAGAACTCTTGTTGAATGTATTCCCTAGGGCATTTATTCAACTGAAATTACCATATGTTAGTCTCTAGAATCTGACAACATAACCTAGTACAGCGGAAATGTAGTTTTCCATCATTAAGGGTACTGAACACTTTCCTTAAAGAAGAACAAAATATAAAAAGGGAAAAACAAATTTCTCAGGAACTATTACTCTTTATATCAGCAAACAAATTATTGAAACAGACAGTTATTAAAACTTCTGTGTCATTGATCACTTTGCATTCTTAATAAAATAAAAAATCAGGATTCAAGCTGGTATTGCTTAGAAATCATGGTTTATTAATTTAAAATAAGAGGTGAGTACTTTCGCCCTTGTCGGATAGTCCTTTGAGTCTCTCATAGGTAGTTACTAGGCATGCAGTCAAGGATTCAAACACAGTTTATCAATTGTCTCAGATCACTGGCTGTTGAAGTGAGAGGCTCAGAGTCGCACAGTTGGCAAATGGAAGTTAAGAGAATTAAACCCTGGAACTACATGAAGCAGCTCTTTCAGTATTCATAACCATAATCCTCTGTACTAACTGCCAGACTTATTTTGGTTGCTGTTTTTTTTAACATTATGGACTGGTGATATATATTAATTGAGGTAAATTCCAACAAACATATTTAGAGAAAGACATTGTACATGTGGTAGCATACCATTATATAAAGCTGTCATTACAGATATAGTGTCTTGCAGCAAATGACTTTTCACTGTAAACCATTCTGTCAAAATTGCCTAAGTAAATGAACACTCACTGAAAGGTTTTTTGTGTGTGCGTGTGTGTGTGTGTGTGTGTGTGTGTGTGTGTGTGTGTGTGTGTGTGTATGTGCCTGTGTATGTGTGAGTCTGTGTGTGTGTGTGTGTGTGTGTGTGTGTGTGTGTGTGTGTGTGCGCGCATGTGTGTGTACGTGCACACATGTGGAAGAGTTCTTCACTGAAGGCATTACAATGTAACTGCTATAATTATTCTTTAATTTACATTGTATTATATGTATACATTGCTTTACTACTTTTGTTTCATGCATTCTGTGTTTGTTTAATTTCATATTATTTGTTTCTATTATTGGCTGATGAGTATTCATGTGACATACTTTTGAGTGTTTATGAGTTGTTTTCAATGTCTGTTCTCTTAGCTCTGAAAAAGTCATTGGCTGTGTTGATAAGTGCTTAATTAACTTATTAAACTGCTCTGGTTTCCTGTGTTTACATTGTTCAGTGTATCACTTTTTGGTTATTTTAGTTTTGTATTTAACTATTTGATCTGGATTGTGGCTGAAAACGGTCATAAAACCAATAATAAATAAACTACTGAAAATCAGGCAACAGAATAATTGAATACCCATTTTTAATATTATTTTTATTATTATTTGTCTGTTAAACAGGTAAGTGAAATGATCTTTCTCAGTCCATTTTCAGTGACAACCTATGTTTCAGGGCAAACATGAATACTATATATAAAGATATATATTTCAGTACAAATATGGAAGAGAAACACAGCTGAAATAAGTGTTTCATTGGAAAAACACAGAAAAATAAATAAAAACAGAATACCAACGAAATAAAACACTACCAGTTGGTACATAAAATAAAAGGCGGATATTTTAATATTTTTATTTATTTTATTTTTTATATTACATTTGTTAACCGGGAAAGTCCAACTGGATACATATCCATTTTCAGCGGAGGCCCAGGGAGAAAAGCTCCAAGCAGATAAACATTTAAAATGCAGTATACAGTAATATTTAACAAAATCAAAAGAAAAATACACATAGGTTACATATTTAAGAGAATGGTAAGGTAATATTTACAGAGATATTAAGCAATTTAACAAAAATAAAACGACAACTACAAATAGATACAAAAGTGAGAACAATCACCACAATGAAGTTTCTTCAATGTAGATAGAATATCTCCAACATGAATGAAATCCAGTAGGCAGTCACCATATAAAACGAGAACTCTTTATTACAAAATGAGGAATAAGCGCTTTCACGTAGTACAAGCTACGCTTCATCAGATACAGTTACACAAACTCACTCACATTTAAATACAAGTCCATTTAGGCGGGCTCGTTAGTATAATTGCTAATTTACACATTAGTTAATTATAGGCCTCAGTTGACAATGCGCTGTAACCCATGTGCTCCCTTTCAATACAGCACAAAAAACAGCGTTAACTTTTGTTACATTAGCGGAAAAATGCTTAATCCTAAAGAGACAAATCATGAAAACTACAACATAATCTTTAAGACCAAGTGAATCACGTTGTCAACTGAGGCTCATAATTAACTAATGTGTAAATTAGCAATTATACTAATGAGCCCACCTAAATGGACTTGTATTTAAATGTGAGTGAGTTTGTGTAACTGTATCTGATGAAGCGTAGCTTGTACTACGTGAAAGCGCTTATTCCTCATTTTGTAATAAAGAGTTCTCGTTTTATATGGTGACTGCCTACTGGATTTCATTCATGTTGGAGATATTCTATCTACATTGAAGAAACTTCATCGTGGTGATTGTTCTCACTTTTGTATTTATTTTGTTTTCTGGTTTTGGTGAGAACGCCTTTGGCAGTGAGTTGTGTTCCTTGTTTGTGCGACAACTACAAATAGGTTCCATAATGAAAAAATGTTCAAAGTAAGGTTATATTTGGATAAGAGAAAGTTAACAACAACGTGGGAGGTGGAGGGAAACTATAAAGTGAGAAAAAAATGAAACATATAAGATAAATGAGGGTATAAGAAGAGGAAACAGGCAAAGGAAGATCATTTATAAAGAAAGAGATGAAGAATGAGATAAGAGAAGGGCAGGTTAGGTAGAAAGCAGCAGAGATTGAGAACGGAGGTTACAGTTCTGATAATGGAAGCTAGAGCTAATATAAAGGGGTAGAAGAAATTAATTGAAGGAGAGTACGGAGAGAGAAAAGGGAAATTCTCTTAGATAGCTAAGATGGTTTAATAGATTATATGAATAATGTCAGGTTAAACCGGGACTAGCTAAGACTGAGACAAGCTTTAGTTGAAACTCAAGTCAGTGAAGTAACTCAGACTGAATAATTTGAGTTTTAGTCAGGCTTTAGACAAGGACATAGCCAGTTATTGTACATGTGTGTCTTTAGTGATATTTTGAAGTGAGGCAAGGAGCAATTTGTGGTTAGTTCAGCAGGAAGGGAGTTCCATTTTTTACCAGCAGTGTTAGAGAATAAGGAATCTCCGGCAGAGTTGTTGGCTTTGGTAGATTTTACTAGCATTCTGCTGGAAGAGTGAAGGGATGCTAGGTTGCAATATGGGGTAATGATATTAGCTAGACTGGGGGTGTGGGAAGGTTGGTGGAGGATTTTATGAGTTACTATGAGTTGGTTATAATAGAGCTGGTTGGGTAGCTCTAGCCAACCTAATTTTTGAAGATTGTGGCAGTGGTGAGTTCTGTATACTGAGCCTGTGGCAAATCTCACTATATTGTTGTAACATTTAGTGATTTTGTTGAGATTTGATTTGGATAAGTTAGTGAGGATGGGTGATGCATAAAGAAGGGATGACAGAAGATGTGTGCGAGCTATATCTGTTCTGGCAGTTGGGGTTAGAAATTTCTTAATCCTATACATGGAGCCTATTTTTTGTTTACTGTTTTTATAGTTTTGTCTATATGGGCATTGTAGTTTAGATTATTATCAATGATTATACCTAGCAGTTTAGTAGTTGTTTCTGGAGAAATTATGGTGCCATTCTGAGAAGAGACTGAAAATGTTGGTGGTGTTATCTTATGGGTGGGGGAGAATAATAGAAGTTTGGTTTTGTTTGGGTTCAATAAGAGCTGACGATTATTAAGCCAGTTCTCTACTTTGTTGAAGGTTGTTTGGGATAGGGATTGCAATTGTGTAGGAGTTGTGGCAGAGCAGATTAGCGTGGAGTCGTCTGCGTACTGCATAGTAGTAGCATGATGGATAGCTTTGGGCAGGTCGTTTTATGAAAATAGAGAAAAGGAGGGGACCCAGAATAGAACCTTGGGGTACTCCTAGAGTGACAGGTAAAAGAGGAGATAGATGCTCTTTCCACAGGACAGTAGCTGCCTACTGTGCAAGTAAGAGTGGAACCATTTGATTGCAGGGTTTTCTATGGACAGGGATTTGAGAGAGTCTAAGAGTAGGTTGTGGTTAACCATGTCAAATGCTTTTGACAAGTTGAGGAAGAGGGCAGAGGAAAGCAGGTTTTGATTGAGGTTTTGGTTTATTTTGTGAGAGAATATGAGAAGGGCAGTGGTAGTATTGTGTGCTGGTCTGAAACCGTGCTGGGATGATGCTAGGAGATTATTGTGGGTCAGGTGGTTTAAAAGTTGTTTTTGTATGCATTTCTCCATTATTTTGGCTAGGGGAGATAGTATGGCGATAGGTCAATAATTAGAAAGTTCATTGGAGTTTCCACCTTTATGAAGTGGAATAATATGAGCTGTTTTCCAAATGGGGGCGGGGACATAGGATTCCTGAATAGAATGATTGATTAAGATGGAGATAGGATAAGCTATTACATTGGCAGCTTTTTGTAGAAACTCTGCGAGAAGTTGGTCTACAGCCAAGGAAGTAGGTTTTAATTTCTTTAGTAAGGATTTGATATAGTCTGTAGGTATATAATCAAATTTTAAGGGGGGGGGGTTCAGCTGATTAGCTGTGCTAGTAGTTGAGGAGCAGGGAGATAGATTATTAGCTAAGGATTTTACAGTTTCGGTGAAGAAAGTGTTCAAGATCTTAGCTACAGAATCAGGGGGTAGGTGTAAGGTTGTTGATGGGGTGGGGGTAGCAGATTTACCTGGGTGTAGTAGTTTATTCAAGCCTGACCAAACTTTTTGAGGTTGATTTTAGTGTTTTTGCTGTAAGTTGACATAATAGCTTTGCTTGTCTGGCAGGATTGATCTTTTTGCTTTGTTTCTTAATTTTTTGAATAGTTGGTGGGTTTGAGGGGATTTGGTGGTTCTCCAAGATGTCCATGCTGCATTTCTGGCTGTTAGTTTTTGTCTGGTAGTATTGGTTAGCTATGGAGCTAATTTGTTTTTGGTTCTGACTCTACGTATTGGAGCATAATTGTCTAGGATGGCTAGGAACCTGGTGTTGAAATATAAAACTGCTTGGTCTAGGGGGAGTAGTTTAAGAATGTCCCATTTGAGTGAGCTTAAATCAGATAAGAAATTATTTAGGTTAATTTTTTTTTGGATCTGAGAGTTTTAAAGGTGGTTTGGTGGGGCAGGTCTTCTCTTTTTCTCATTATGTAGGTTAGCAGGTGATCACTCATGGCTTCAGGTTGAGTGCCTGATTTGTATAACTGTAGTCTGTTATTTATTGAGATCCAGTCTAAAATGCTTTCCTTATTGCTGGGTTTGTTGATTCTAGTGGAGGTAGAAATTGTTTGGGAGAAACCGTGTAAGTTAATGTGGGTAGTAGGGAAGTTAGCTGAACAGGTTATCCAGTCGATGTTGAAGTCCCCAAGATTTACTGTTTCTTGGGGGTGGGTGGAGGATAGCCAATGGAGCGTACTTTCTAAGATGTTAATGTTATTGCCTGGGGGAATATAACTGCACACTATGTTAATAGATTTGTTGTTATTGAGTTGGATTCTTGACAGGATAGTTTCGGTATTGCTGGCAATTAGGTCTGATGGGATGCTAATTGTGGATAGCTCGAGGATGGATTTGTATATAATGGCAACTCCACCTCCTTTTCTACCTATACAATCCATTCTAGTAATATTGTAGCCAGGGGGTAGTATTTCATTGTCAGGGATGGTGAGTTTGAGCCAGGTTTCAGTGAAGCAAAGAATATCAGGGGAGTGGATGTCTATGAGAGCATGCAGCTCTTGGAATTTATTTTTATGCTTCTGATATTTAGGTGGCAGACTAGAAATGCTTTGGGGACATTGTGAGAATTTCTTATGTTAGTGGGAGTTTTTATTTTGGTGTAAGTGGTAGCTGGTGAGTTAGGGCCTGGGTTGGGATGGATGTCTCCATCAGCTATGAGCTTGGGTAGTAAACTCCTTATAAGCTTGGAGAATTTTTGTAGGAGTTGGTAATAGCTTTTATTCTTTGGGTTTAAGTAATTAGTTTGTATAGAATGGAGAGGTTTTGGAGTAGCACAGTGTGAGAAGAGGTGAGGTAGTACTACAGGAGGGTTGTGTGATTGTGTATATGTGGAAGTGACTGATGATGGATGTAGGTAGTTAGGCAGGTAGTGGAATTCATAGGTGGTAGCTATATATATATAGTATCAAAATTGGGGGTGTGAGGTAGTACAATGGTTTGAGTTTTTAAGTTGAAGTGGTAGTATGTGTAGACATAGTGGTTTGTGTGCTAAATAAGTTAAGAGAAGAGGTATGGTGGTGTATTAGAGTGAGTGTAAGATAATTTGGAAATGAGGATGTGTGACTGAAGGGTAGATAGTGTTAGGTTGAAAAGTGGTTAGTGGGAGTGTCCAATCAATGGGAGTGTGGTTTGTTTAAGTATAAATGTAGGAGTAGTGGGGGAGGGTGGGAATTGGGGGCAGGGTAGGGGGAGAGGAGTGAGCCCGCAGGGTGAACGGAGCGGGTAGAGTCAGAGAAGGACCAAGTGCAAGGAAAGCAATCAGTGAACTGCTGATTGTTAGGGTAAGTTAAAGGAGATAGTGAAGTGTTTAGTAGCAGTGGAAGGAGGAAGGAGTGTAAGTGGGTCTATCAGAAAGTTAGAAAAGGGTGTTTGGTAAAATTATGTATGCTGGAAGTGAAATAGGCAAGGGGAAAGATCCTGGAAGGGGGGGTGCCACCTAATGGGCAAGGGGTGAAACTGCAACCAACGCTGAACTAGAGTGCAGCTCTAAGGAGAAAGGTAGTTATACACAGACAAAGTTAAGGAGGCTGTATGAGTAGGATATACTATTTGTAGGGAGGGGGGGGATGGTTTAGCTGCTGGCTGTCCTGGCTATGGAGTTAGCAGTAGGCACCTGATGTGTATGTAACAAACTTAAATGTAGATAACAGTCAGTATGAGACATACTTTCTTGAGTTTTTTAGGAAGAGATGACCACAGAGGTTTATCACTTTTCCTTAGTTTAGGGAGGAGGCAGCAGTCCTAGACAGAATAAATAAAATAGACCTAGTACTGGTCAGGCGGTTGTTGAGCTGGGTGCACAAAAGGAGAAGAGAAATGTGTTGAAATAGGCAGTGGGACTAAACATAGACTAAAAGCAAAGTATATGGTAAAAGACTGTACATATGAGAACACATTGGCGAAAAAATGCAATAGGTCATTATCCAAAAAAAATTTAAGTTAACACAGGCTTAGGCAAGGTAGAAGCAGACTATAAGCAAACTAAACAGTAAAATACTGCACATTTGAAAACAACATTTGCCAGAAACTGCATAGATCATTATCCAAAATATGTTATTTAATTTAACACAGGCTTAGACAAGGTAGAAGTAGCTAGTTAGAGACTTTGAGTTTTTCAAGTTCTAAATATCACCGTATCAAATAGCTCTTAAGTCCGCTAACATTCTGCTTAATCAGCAACTCTAATAACCGTTAAAAATAAAGTCTTTGTAGAAATGCAGTAAGCCCCCAATAATATCTAGCATTTGGCATTGAGATAACACTATCATCTGCTCAATTAGCTGAAAATGTTCATTAGTTGACCATTCATCACATGTAGTGGGAAACAGCTACCTGGAATTTAAATAGGCAGTTTATAGTCTCAATCTACAGGGTTAGTTAGAGCTATTAAAACCTTGTTGGGAGTGATAGCATCCAGGGAAGAGTTACAGCTGCCCCTTGGGATATGCCCTACACAGTGGAGGAAAAAAACACTCAAATTCCCCTTTAACACTGCGCCGACTGCAAGGTTAGCTAAGGCATTGAAGAACTTTGTTAGGAGTGATTAGTGACCAGGGTAGAGTAGCAGCCACACCTTGGGATCTGCACTTCACAAAGTTAAAGTAATGGTGGACAAAAAAAACACTCAAATTTCCCATTAACAATATGCAGACTGCAAGGTTAGCTAAGTCCGTAAAGAACTTTGTTAGGAGTGAATAGCGACCAGGGTAGAGTCGCAGTCGCACCTTGGGATCTGCTCTTGACAAAGTTAAAACTAATGGTGGAAAAAGACACTCAAATTTCCCTTTAACCATACGGAAACTACATGGTTAGTTAGGGCAGTTAAGAACCTTGTAAGGAGTGATAGCGACCAGGGTAGAGTCGCAGCCGCACCTTGGGGTCTGCAATTAACAAAGTTAAAATGCTACCAGAGTATTTTAGGCAGTGCCAGAGCTTTTGGGCAAAATATTTATTAGGTAAGCACTTTCACAATAGCTTCATCACCCCATTAAAATCCAACCATTTCAACCTCAAGTATATATAAAAGTACCAATTAAAATACACCAATGAAATATTAAAATATCCGCCTTTTATTTTATGAACTGACTTGCAGTGTTTTATTTTGTTGGTATTCAGTTTTTATATATATTTTAGTGTTGCCTAGGAACACAAGCCCTTCTTAGAACAGTGGTATGTATCATCTTTGTCATGCAGGATACTGGGGTTATGTATCATCCTTGTCACGTAGGACACTGGGGTTTGATTTGCTGACAGGAGCGAGATACATTGTAGTAGTCAGCTGGGGGCTCAGCTGGTAGCATACATACATTTGATGTTGGAAGATCAGAAGGCTTTGTGTTCCGCACTTACAACAGATGCTTAGATTCATTTTCCAAAACTGAAACTGTGGTATAGTATGGGGGTGATGCTCTATTTCTGAGTGTGCCACCTTTGGGTGAGACATTAAACCAAGGTCCCATTGATCATAGTTGTTGGTGGCTTAGATGGCTGTAAAACATCCCATGGCCCTTATCGAATGTAATAAGTGAATTACCCTATTGTCCTGGACAAATTCTACCCATCAGCATAAACCCAAACTCAGATCTAACATAAAATAAGACCATATGTCTATTGGGTCAAACCTGATCAACAAAGCATAACTAAAATAATAATATATATATATATATATATATATATATATATATATATATATATATATATATATATATATATATATCCACATAGATGGTGCACGAACTAACGGCTAACACCAAGTGAAGCTGTGCACGGACAGTAGGTTACAAACCCATAAAATTCCTCCGGAACCAGCTCTCACCAGCTCATTCAATAAATGTTCCATAGTAATAATCCATACCACACGGCATTAAGTTCACCTTTTAATAAAGATGAAAACAAATAAACTCTTCAGTGCAAACATGATAACCGTATAGGAGCTGATGTAAATCATACTTCTATATGGCATCTCACCTTTTTGCAGGGGGGCAAGCCCACCTGCGCCCCCTCACCCCCTGCTACTACTATATTCTAACTCAGAGATCGCACTACAGAGGGGATATGGATGAATTTCCAATGACCATTGTACCGCAATTTCCGTGCAGATAGTCGAATGCACTTATGCAAATGCACTACTGCATTCGCATAAGTGTGTTCAACTATCCCATCCATTTTAATTTTGTGCACGACATTCTGATTTCCAGCAGCAGTGCTGCCGACAGACTGTCGTTTGCACAAGCAATAGTAAACCTATATATATATATATATATATATATATATATATATATTTATATATATATATATTCACTTTATATCCTCAAAACACTAAAATGTCAAAATTTAGTATTTCGAAGCTATAAAGTTGAATTTTTTAAACATAGAAAACTCAGAAGTGTGAAATTCAAAATCTCGCACACTGGAGATTTTGAATTTTGGTTACTACTGCACACACACACACACGCACACACACACACACACACACACACACACACACACACACACACACACACACACACCATCCTCCCCATGTACAAACGCAAGCTCTGTACTACATAAAAGCAGGGGGGGCAAGCTCCACTGCACACCCTATGTGGGGGGCTGTGTCCCCCACACCCCCACTTCTTTAATATTCTAACTCCGAGGTCGCACTACACACAAACACACACACAACACCACCGCACAAGCTACATTCTGCTCACAGACACACACATCACAGCAAGAAAGCACACTAACACACACCACAGCCCCTACCCAAAACCCTTAACACATACACACACGCACACTTACCTGAATCTGTAACCACAGTGGAACCTCAGAAGTGCGAAATTCAAAACCTCCGGTATTCAAGGTTTTGAAATTCACGCTTCTGAGTTTTTGCTCTTTTCAGGATTCCACTTTATGGGCTCGAAATTCTGAATTTTGACATTTCAGTATTTCAAACTTCTAAAGTGAAATCATATATATATATATATATATATATATATATATATATATATATATACATATAAATATAGATATATATATATATATATATATATATATATATATATACATATAAATATATATATATATATATATATATATATATATATATATATATATATATATATATATATATATTCATTTATTCCCTTGGTTGATGAGGATGGTGCAGCCTGGCAAAAATCCCCTTTACAGTGTGTTGGACCAGAGAGAAAAGTTCTAGTGATACAACTATTTAAAAGAAAGATATGCAATTCATGCACTAAGAATGTAATAGCTTAAGGTATAGGTTCATAGGTTCATAGGTTCATACTAGGCTATCTGCCCTGGGGCAATTATAAGCCTAGCCCGATTCTGTATGGCTTACACCACCCCTTGATTTGAGTATACTGTGCCCTTTTTAAGGTTTAGTTTACTGTGCCTCTGTCTAATAGTGACACGGGAGTAATCCCTGGGACAAACCTACGATCCCCCATCCACTTATCGAGATTCTTCTTGAAGAGATTCAGTGAGGTGCTCTGCCTCACATGAACTGGAATGCTATTCCAGAGCAAAGGGAGCCTCTGGGTTATGAACCTGTCCCTCCAGCAAGTTCTATTTATTTCTGTGCTGAGGTTCAAGTCCCTTGAGCATGTGGCTCTAAGGGATTTAGATTTACTGAGGTGGAGCATGTCCATTAATTCTGGATTTGACATAGCTTTGTATGTCAGGCATAGATCGCCTCAAAGTAGGCGGTATGCAACTGAGTAGAGCTGGAGTTTTTAACCGAGCAGCATATGGCATCTGTTTGAGACCCTTGATCCTCTTGGTGAGATACTTTTGGGGTCTTTCTAATTGCTGTAGGTGTCGGGTAAGGTACATCCCAAAAGGGGCATTGTATTCTATGATGGGCCTGATGAGGGATGAATAAAGGGCATGATTACCTCTCTTGATCTAGATGTGAAACCCTTCGTGATGAGGTGGGCTATGTAGAAGGTCTTTCTAACCACTTTGGCAATGTGGTTTTCAAAGGAGAGATTGCTATCAACTTGGGTCCCCAGGTCCCTAATAACTTTCTCTGTACTTAATGGGTTTCTGCCTATGTGGTAATTTGTGGGCACATTGTTTTGCCAAAGGGTATGACTATACATTTTTTGGCATTTAGCTTTAAACCATGGTGCTGGCACCAGTTATCTGTCTCTGTGAGACCTTTTTGAAGGATGTTTGTGTCAGCTGGAGAGTTGATTATGGCGCCCAGTTTGCAGTCGTCTGCGAACTTTGTGAGCCATAGTCCTCCCACGTTTGCCTGTACCTCGGAAAAGTATATACCGAACAAGAGTGGTCCCAGGACAGAACCTTGTGGGACGCCACTTGTGACCAGTTTCGAGTCTGACATGGCTCCAGCAACTCTCACTCTGTGGGTTCTGTCTTTGAGCCAGTTTGCGACCCATCTTGTGACATAGGGGTTTATATTTAAGCTGGATAGCTTATCTATGATGCCCAAGTGGGGTATTGTGTCAAATGCCTTTGCAAGGTCCAGATAGGCTGTGTGGACTACCTTCCCTTCATTTATGGCTTTGGTGACTGTTTCAAAGAAGTCAACCAGGTTCAAAGGCAGGATCTGCCCTTGACAAAGCCGAACTGGGTAGGATCTAGTGTCTGTAGGTCCCCAATGTCTTTGTTTATGAGCTCCATGATGATCCTCTCCATAGCCTTGCAGACTAAGCTAGTCAGGCTTATGGGGCGATAGTTTCCAGGGTCCGTAGAGGCTCCACCTTTGTGGAGTGGGACCACTGTTGCTGTACGCCATTCTGTGGGCACATATCCTGTAGTGAGGCTGAGATTGTATAGCTGTTTTATTTGAGGGATTAGTTCCTCTTGTAGTTCATGTAGGATGCAACCTGGGATGCCATCTGGTCCCATGGAAGCAGTGTTTTTTGCTTTGGAGAGGGCAGCCTTCACCTGAGCATCTGAGATGTTTGGGAGGCAGCCCTCTGCCGGGATAGATACTTGCTCTTTTGGGGGGGGGTGGAGAAGTTTGCACTGAACCTGTCTGCCAGGATATTGGCGATGGCTGTGGGTTCAGTGTATTGTTTTCATTTAGAATCAACTCAGAACAAGTCTGGGAGTTGCATCCCAGGTTTCTAACATAACTGACAAAAGCCTTATGATTGTCTTTGGTGTCCTGTGCAATTTTTCTCTCGAAGCTGGCCTTGGAGGATTTTATGAGGGATCGTAAATTTTTGCTAGTACTGATCAGAGATGCCTTCCCTATTAGGGATTTTGCTCTATCATGTAGTAGCTTCCTCCTTCTGTTGTACAGTTTATTTATGGCAGGGGTCCACCAGACTGGATGCCTGCCTTTGGATGATTGGGTCTTGGTTTTGTTTGGGATAGCATATATTTCTATAGCTTAGAAATAGTTACAGGTACTGTATAGACAATCCCACAGTATAGATATTTGCAGAGATACCTGGATTATTAATCCAGGGTAAGTCAGAATTATTAACTAGTAGTGACACAGAAGCAGAAACAGTTCTTTTTTATGTGAAGGTTCAATTCGGTTTTGAAACTCATTGGATGTTCAATTTATGTACTGGTGAGTGGAAGTCTTATCTCTGTTCTAGAAACTGAAGTAGAGTACAATGAATCATCAGCCTTGTCGTTGGATTTGTTTGTATTTACAAGAATTTTATCAGTGGACCATAGACTTCTGTTTGGTGAATAGGGAGCTATGAAATTGGACAGAGCAAGGCATTCTACAGGTTTGTAAAGAAGATTGTGTGTTACTTGTAGTTGGGTGTAAGTAAGGACATACAAGATTGATAGCCATTTTAGGTATTCGGGTGATAAGCAGTGGTGAGTTCTATAAGACATGTATGTGGTGAATTTATTTATTTTATTATAACACTGCATTTTGTGGTTAGTGGTGTTAGGTAAAGAGTGGAGAAACATCTACAAGGTTTGGGAATAGATATGCTGTAACACGGTAACCTGGGCAGATATGCTATATGGTAACCTGGGCAGAGTCACTGAAAAATTGCTTAGCTCTATGCAGAGTATTTAGCTTCTAATGCGACATTTTAATGGCATGAGCTATGTCTAGATCTATGATGACTCCTAGTAACCTAGTGTGGATCAGTATTTCTATCTGTATGTTATTTTTGGAAGTAATAGAGAAGCCATGTTATAGGGAATTGTACTGCTTAGGGGTAAATGACATCAGTTTAGTTTTTTTTTTTTGGGGGGGGGCATTTAGTTATCAAGCCAGGTTTCCAGGTTGGGTAAATATTGTTGGATTACTTGCTTGAAGGCAATGTGTAAAGCGTTGATGAACTAGTTGAAGAGTAGTGGGCCTAGTACTGATCCTTGTGGAACCCTAAAGGAATTTGGAAGAAAAAAGACAATTCATTCACCCATTTTACTACATTTTGCCTGTATGTTATATAGCTTTGGAACCAACTGAATGGAGGGTTGAAGAGTCCTAGGGTTGAAAGTTTGAGTAGTAGTTTATCTTGGGAGACTTCATTAACGGCCTTGGATAGGTCAAGGAAAAGGGCAAGTACCAGATTGTTTCAGTTTCTGTGATCATTTATTAAAGTGGTGAAACTGAGCAGGGTGGTACTGGGGCTGTGGTGGGGTCTAAATCTGTACTGGGTTGGGGAGACGATGTTTTGTTTTAGAATCAATTTAAGAATTTGGCAGTAAATGTAATTCTTGAGAATTATTGAGATGGATGACATAATTGCAATACGTCAAAAATTAGAGAGCTCTGAAGAGGAGCAACCCTTTTGGAGTAGTATGAAGTAACATTTTTTTCCAAAGCTGGGGAACATAATTTTATTTAATAGAGCAGTCAACTGGTATTAAAACTGGAATGTCTATAGGTATAGAGGGGGAAGGTTGCCAGTGGCTAGAGTCAAGGGTTTTAATTGCAGAAGAAGTTTTTATTGGTGGATTTAAGACTTGGATGAAAGAAATTAGACTGAGTTGCTAAGAGGGAGATTGGCTGGTGTGGGGTTGAGAATAAGTGAGACAACTGTGTTAATACAATGGAAGTTAAATTGTGGTGCTAGGCCTGTATCTTATGTAGAGTTGAGGGGCTTGGCTGGGTAGTTTGCCTGGGCTTAGCAGTTTTTTTGTATAGGCCCCAAACCATTTAGAGTTGGCTTTGTGGCTGTTTTGTAGTTTTGTATAATATAATGTTTTTTGTCACTTCTTACCTGATAGCTTACCTGTTTTTTGAGTTGATTTAAGTGTTGAAGTTTGGTGATATTTGAATTTTCTGTCCATGTTTTCCACACACTATCTCTATAGTTCATGATTTTTTTCATATTAGTAGTACGTAAAATGAAGGGTTTAGGTTCTATTCCTTTTAGTTTAGCTGAGGCTTATTTGTCTTGGATATTGAAGAAGGCAAAGTTGAATTTAGAAGCTGCAGCATCTAGGGGCGGATAACTGAGTTCATTCCAATTTTGGTGTAGATTTGAGACAAAGCTATCTCTACTGAATTCAGATAGATTTCCTACTTCTTTCACTTGATGTTTTAGGATAGTGTTAAGAGTATTGTTTAAATAAATAGGTAACAAAGTGCTCACAGAAGGAGTTTGGTATGGTCCCATGAGATTAGTATTTGTTAGTGTGAGATTTAATTATCTAGTCTAGTATTGTATCCTTTTTGGATTGTTCATAAAATCTTGCTGGGGTGTAAATAAATTGGGCAATGTCATACAGTTGTATTCTACTAGATGAAATGGCTAAATTAATGGTGGCTCAGTCAATATTGATATTGATTAAAATTATTACTTCTTATTGGATCTTAGAGAAAGTTGAGATATTCTTGCCTGGAGGAATATATAAGACAGCTATGATAATTCTTTTCTAGTGTTTAATAAAATCAGCATGATTTTTGAGAAGAAGTCAGAGTACATGGAGACATCACATACAGAGACACATACTATATGCAAATGATGGCCCAAGGTCAGGGTTGCACCTCAAATCTGTGAGGCAAAAATCTTACCACCAAGCCCTGCACTGCACTGCCCAATTATGATATCCCCTAAAGACAAAGTGAATCCCATTCAATTACAATTAAAATGTAAGAAAAAGCAACAGTCTATTATTTCCAGTATGGGGCAGTGTTTTCCAGAGTAGTTCCCCAAAAATGTTATAAATGAGGTGCAGCAATTAGATTAATAATTATTTTGGGAAAAAAGTGGATCTGTATTTGAAATCAGAAATAAATGGAGGCAGAAGTGACAACAAAATCTGTTACCTCTTTTAATTATATTTTCTGCATCTGCTCCTTATAAAGTATATCACAATATTGTGTATTTCTAACATAATTGTTTTACAAGTCATTTGTTAATCAGGGAAACAATGTGTAAGCATATATATATATATGCATATATATATATATATATATATATATATATATATATATATATATATATATATATATATATATATATATATATATATATATATATACACACACACACACACACACACTATACATATATATATATATATATATATATATATATATATATATATATATGTGTGTGTGTGTGTAGAGAGAGATAGATGGGGGGTAGTGACAAGGAAAGCATGCAGGCATATTATATCCCCCAATAGTCTACAGCTTTTCCGACCCTTTACTATTCTGCCTTGCTTCTTATTTTTCTGATACATACTTAGTAATAAAAAATGGATACAAAGGCGGATGAATAATTAGATGACAACAAAAGATATAGAAGAACAGCCTTACATAAAGAAAATCTGCACTAGAAAGATTGATGTAGTCATACTCATACCATTTATTAAAGAGGAGATAATGATTTTTTTTACTCCTATTGACTTCCTCACAAAAAAGCAGTGTTCTTAAGTAGCATCAATACCCATTAGCTTTTCTGTTATTATTTTCCTATTCTCTTATATTATGTATAATTGTTGAAAGTTTGTCTTAGTTTCTTTATAGAACATAACAGTTGGTACTAATGACTAATTTTTAAGTGCACAGCATTTCTCATTCTTAAGCTGTGCTGCATAAGACAGCAGGGTGATTTTCTTTCAAGGTTCTGTCTAAAACAATAATGCAGATGCAATATCCAAATATTTAAAAATGGCATTAAGAGGAAAAAGTAATCATATGTTGAGATATCTCCCTTGGCAAAGAAGATATATATATATTTTTTGGCTGAAGTTTGGCTAATGGTTCAGGCACTTGTTGGAGCTGTCGGGGGTGGGGGGGGGGTGATGAGGCTGAGACTAATCACCTTTCTTAGGAAGGTGAATCAACAATGACACTCCAGTGGGTCTAAATATTTCATTCTAACCAGTAAGATCCAGAGTAGAAAAAATTAGCATATCCTTCCTTGGACCATGTGTATAATTGTCAGTAATTATGCCTCATTGCTCAATTATTTCTTAAATATGATGTTATCAAATAGAAGGTGGAAGGACAGCAGTAAGACACTACCTCCCACGTGTGGCCATGATTCCTCCCTAATGCCCCTGTTTACATCACTTTTTCATCTCATTTGGGGATTGGCAACCCTGTTCATTAGGGTATATCCAAACAAAACGAGTAAACAATGTGGCTTGAGAAACAGAAGTTTGACATGGATGCCACACTGTCATGGGAAAGTAAAGCAAAAACCAAGCATAATACTGATTTGCAAGAAAAAAGTAATCAGATTTTGTGGGTATCATTGTAACAGTATACGCATTATTTTCAGATATATTTTGGAGATAGTCTGCTGATTTATTTTGGGCCCTAGACATGAACTGGTATGAGAGACAGTGCAGAATTTGTACGATATCTTTTCCTATCCAAAAGAAGAGTTTGCATCACTGAGCTGTTATTTTTACCATCTCTGTGAATTAAAACAATGACTTTAAGGAGAAAGTGCCTCTGCTGCCTTATTCATATATTATATATATGTGCATATTCACGTGTGTGTGTGTGTGTGTGTGTGTGTGTGTGTGTGTGTGTGTGTGTGTGTGTGTGTGTGTGTGTATGCGTGTGTGCATATGTTTGTGTGTGTGTATGCATGTGTACATATTCATGTGTGTGTGTGTGTGTGTGTGTGTGTGTGTGTGTGTGTGTGTGTGTGTGTATGAGCATGTGTGTGTGTGTGTGTGTGTGTGTGTGTGTGTGTGTGTGTGTGTGTGTGTGTGTGTGTGTTAACATAAAAGAGCAGACGTGCAGAGTGCTGCAGTACTGTTTCTAAGCCACAGCTCTTGAGCACTTGTTTCTCCAGTACACTTCCTAGATGGGATGCCTTCTGTGAAGAGTGTGTATGTGCTTCCTTGGTTTGTACCAGTTTATTCCAGGTCATCTGGCTTCCCCCTACATCCTTGAAGCATACTCTAGGTGAATTTATGACCCTTGAAATGCATGATTGTGTCTATGTGCATCCTGCTGCAGACAGACATATTATGTGGGATTAGTTCTCTGCCTTACACTCACTGAATGATCAAATAGGCTGCCACACCCCATGACCCTCAATAAGATAAAAGTGGGTATGAATCAGCTCAAAGGCTCAGTCAAATGAAGATCTGGCAGTTGACTTAGAAGATTAATGAACTGTTAATGAGCTGTTTCCTGTGGTGCAGTGGTTCAAGGTTTGATTCCCTTAGCCTCCGTTGCCTAACTATGTGACTCTGAGCAACTCACTTAACCAGAACCATTCCTGGACTGAGTTTGAAAAACATCCATTTAGATCTTTGCTTTTCCTTGTTAAACAAATAAAATAAGTGCTAGCAACTACATTAGAGGGAGATGCATGGGATGCAATATATGTGCCAGGAACATCAGCATGGATCTGGCAAGACATGCTTCTGTGACAGACTTCATGGGGCATGTAAAGAAATACACATTCCCCCAAGAAAGTATATTAGGGTCTTGCATATGTAGGAGCACATCAGCCACCTTATATGTGTTAAAGCCTAAAACTAAAAACCCTTGATGGCTCCCTGAACAACAGTGCCCTGTGATCAGCCATCAGAGTACAGTGAGCAGACTGATCACATGAGAGCTGTTGATTGGCAGACAGTAGAGAATAGAAAACCTTAATAAGAAAAAGGAAAAAATAAGTAATGGAGAATAAACAAATAAACGTATGTATATTTACAGGAATAAGTGCATGCATGTATAAAACTGCATCATTCTACTGTAGAATGCTTCCATGAGAGAGTATCTTATAGAGACATACTGCCCTAACCAAAAACTGCATTTCTATGCTAGCGAACATCGTATATAATGATGAAAGGGATTGTGGTGTCTGGTATAACATGTACATATTTAATATTGTGAACAACTAAAATGGAAATGCTGGAAAGGAGATGACTGCTGTTCAAGAAATCAGATGAAAATGTATTAATGTAAGGGAAGGTTTTGTGTAATTTTGTTCCTTGTTAGGGCAGAAAGGCAGACAAGAGTACAAAAGGGAAAAGATAACCAATGACACCATCTAAAGACCTTGTTACACAAGTACTAGGTATGGTGAGTCACTTACGAGAAAGGGAAATGGGTGAGCTTGAAAACAATAGTGTTTATGATGGGAAACATCAATCTATCCAAGTTAGGTAGGAATATTCCCTTATCCAAAGTGCTCAAAGAAAACTCACTGATCAAGATATTCAAATAGGAAATAACTCAGAATTAGGTATCAACTGGAATCAGAAAAGGGCTAATTCTTGCCTTTTTTTTTAATAAGGGAATGAGGCGAAAGGTCTACATATCAGGATTCCATGGGCAAATATTGGTCTTGCAACTGTGTAGTTTACAGTGGCCATGAGCAGAAAGTACAAAGGTGACAAGAGTCAGGGATTATAGTAAAACACTATTGAGTATGTTATGGGAAGTTATAGACAAGGATTCTTTGGGGAGCTGTCAGTGCTAATGGTAGTAATGACGGAGACACCTGGAGGTATATCATTTGGAAGAAAAGTTTACCTGATCTAAACCTGACAATTGAACTGTTATTGAGCTTATTGCTAGTTACTCATTGTCTATAATGAGCACTATATTTGAATATAAGCAAATTATGCATTGGCTTTAATGAGCACTGTGTCTGAATACAAAGCTGCTTCTAAATGTACTTGATACAATATCATCCTGTGCCAAAGACTGATGATTGATTTTGTAGTTATGATATCAGACCTGTCACTACAACTTCTACATACTCAAAACCAACAAAAAAGAACACAAAAATAAGTAATACAAGCACTAGGAAAAAGCGGAAGGTTAAATCAAAAATCAGACACTAAATTTAGCCTTCATCTTTTTCCTAGTACTTCTACATACTCAAGACAGCTGTCTGCTGATGACCATTTTGTGGTGATTTAGATTAGAGTGTTAAGGAAGAGGATTAACAGCTCCTAGTAACTCAAATATATAGTGTAAGTCACCTAGTAATGCCTAACAAATGATTCTGTATGGGAAGAGTTCAAATGACACCTGCAATCATGCTTTCTTCATCTTCAGGATGAAGATGTACCATCTGAATGGACTGCATTAAAGGCCTAAGTAGTTCAGATGGTATCAAGGATATGCAGCCCAATAGTCATCAATAGTTGTCATATGAGTAACCAAATGGCCTTCTGGTATGCATCAACAGGGAGGAAAGCTATCATGTAAATGAAATAGGCCATCAATGCAGTGCTAGCGGGAAGTCTCCAGATGTGACTTGATCCCTACTGATAAGTCGGGAATGAAGCAGATGTAGCAGATATTAAACTTGAGTTTTAGCTGTGGGAGGAATTTGATGAAGCACTGCAGTACAACTTTTAGGTGGCTACAAAGAAGTCCTGGGAAGTTATCAAATGATGTGAAGGGGAGGTGTTGTCACTTGCTAGGCTGTTCTCAGCATGGACAAAAATGCTGGTGTTGACTACAGACATTGTCAGGAGGTGGAACACTTTAAGGAACATGTGAGCAGACTCCACATGCCACTTGTGGATGCACAGGCACAAGCAACTTGTGGGATTGGCTCCATTTCTGAGATGATGTCATTGCAGAAGTTAAACAATTACAACTTAAAGCTGCATGAGTGGATGAGATCTGTCAACAAATGCTTAAGTCACTGGATACTCTTTGGGTGTCATGGCTAAAGCATCATTTCATTAGGGTGCAAAAACAGGGAATACCTACAGACTGATAAACTTCGGCACGGGTCTCTAGGTTAAAAACAAAACTTAGAGGAATTCTACTTAACTGAATTCAATATCAAAGAACCTGAATCATCCTGAGTTGCAACCACTTCAGGAGTGACAGAAATGTGCAAAGGATGGGGTAGCTGTAGAGAGCCATTACTTTCTTAAACTGTTGTAACAGCTGTTGTAGACTTATGGTAGGCATGAGCTGTTAAAACAGCTGTTCATTTCTTTCATTAGTCTTTTAGTTTCTTTAGCTGTTATAGCAATTGTTGGAGCCTCATGGGAGCTATTAAAACAGCTGGTAATTTCCCTGATTAGACCTTAATCAGAGCAGCTTCCTAGCTTTAGCTGTTATAACAGTTGTTCAGTTCTTTTGCTAGATATTTTACTCTGTTAGCTGTGATAGCAGCTCTTGGACCCTTTCTGCTGTATTAGCTATAATAATGGTTGTGGATCCCTATTTTAGATCTTTTTGCAAATGTACTTTATTCTTTTTCCAATTTGTAAAAATATCTGTTGGAGCTTGTAGCTCATGAATCCCCTCACTATCTTTAGATTCCAGTGTAGTTTTTAAAACTGCTTTTAAAAAGGCTTGTAAAATTATGACTTGTTCTCTCTTAGTCTTTTGGAATTCAGTTTTATTGATGAGGTAAGTGCTTTTATCTTTAGACTTCTTCAGATCTAATCTTTTAAAAGTATTATTACAACTTCTATACATTCAAATAGTAAAAGCCAGTTTAAGGAATTAGATTAAGCTAGTGAAGGAGTTAGAATATAACTAATCATGTCCATGTAATATTAGCCAATCGGATGCTGGTGCTAGTCAGTCTAACTAGTGTACAAAATTTTCATTGGTCAGTTTTCCACTTTCATACTGGTCATGCATTCAGTTCTGCCCTGAACTCTTTATAGTTCCAAGCATCTCTTACAGTTTCAAATATGATCATAACCCAAATATCACCATCATCTCTTTCTGCTTATTCACTAATAGTAGATTTTAGCTTGTCATTTACAAAACCCACAGCACTGAAGTAGTGTGATATTTGCATGAGCTTAAATACTTACATGATATGGGTCTATATCACTTTGACAAAACAGCAGAAGTTTGAACACCATATGTTCGAACTTCTAACCTCGAAGTGCAAAAACATCGAAGGCTTAGAACAGCGATTTTTTTCACAGGGAAAAAAATTGCTGTTCCAAGAAACACACACACAACACAAGCACACCAAAAAAACAGCAATCCACACACATACACTTAAAATCCTACATCTAACCCTACACTAAACTGTACATACACTACTATCTATCCACTTACTTTAACCCAAACCCTAACCCTAAGGTCCATCACTATCGCACACTCACCTGACTCGTGCCCTAACCCTAACTCACCTATCCCGCCCTAACCCTAAAGTCTGTCACTATCACACACCCACCTCACTTGCGCCCTAACCGTAACTCACCTAACCCATGCCCTAAGCCTAACATCCACACAATCGCACACTTACCTGAACCTGACCTGTACCTTTCCACCACAGTGCTGAAAATAGTGAAGCCACAGAAATGGCCCACCAAATTCTTTCCCTGGGAAAGAATTTGGTGTTCCATAACCAGCGATAATCAGTTTTCGAACTTCACAGTTCAAGCATATGGTGTTTGAACTTCTGACATTTTGACGAACTGATAGGAACCCACATGATCTTACCCGTGTATTAGTGTTTTCATTTTACTGTTTAAAATTCCTTATAAACTGATTGTGGCCTGTTAACTGTAATGTATATCTTTTGATTTTTTTAAATAAAAACTTACAAAATGTGTGTATGAAAAATGTGGAAGTCAAATTAGTTCTTATTTCTGTAAGTTATAGTGTCAGTTATGTTTCTTCAATTATATTGCCTTATATTTAAATGCAGCATTCTCTAAAAATGTATGAGGAAAATATTTAATAAAAAAGCAAACTTGGAAAATTAGTAAAATGATGATTCTGAAGTTCATTTATCATATAGTAACATTTATATAATTGACTTAACACTTTTTGCAATAAATGAAAAAAGTGAAAGGTTGGTGTTACTAAGAAAGAATTCCCTACCCAATGTAAAAAAAAATATATATATATATATATATATTAAGATGTTCAAATGTGCCTTCAAAACTACATTTTAAAACATGGATTATAAAATATTGTTGCACATCAGGCCGAGCTGTATACACAACAATTTCCTGCCACTACTGCCTCTATCACAGTTATTTTCCATGTTCAATCATAATGAATGCCATATGGTAAAAACACATCACTTTCATAAAAGACAAAATGATAATATATGAGAAAACAGTCTCTTTTCCTCCTATAATTAGCAGTTGTTGTACCCTTATTCACCTTTTAATATTTAAACCTGCCATGCAACATATGGCAGTCCATGAACATCTGAAATGAAATATGCCTCTCCTTCCAAACTACTGAGAAATAACAGTATGAGGTAACTTTCAAAATGTATTTGTTAATTAAACATGTGACTTTCTATTTGTACATACCTGCATTTCCTTTCAGAGTTTCTGCTTTGAGAAATTATATTTAATTTTCAATCTATTCCTTTGGCTGCACAATGAAATAGATATGGGGTTCTAATCTGACAGCAGTGAACCTCAGTGTGTGTTCATTCAAATAACATTTGGAGGGTAGTTTTTGCATAGAGGTCAATGTATTTGCCTCACTGGTACAAGCTACAGGGTTTGACTCTGATCTTGGGTCATTGGCTAGGCATAAAATGGCCCGTCAGGGTAGTTAGCCTAGTATTCAGCTATGAACCTAACTATGATTTCTAAAATAGGTGTGTGCTGTGTACCTGACATTAGTTTACAGGAACTGAAAGCTTTAGATGTGCCTATACTTGACGGTATGGGCAAACAGAGTACAACAAAAGGAGGAGGAGGAAGATAAGATGTAGCCGTATTTAATGCTGTTTACAAATCATTTATCTCTTTAAAGGAGTATGCCATTGATGCATGTAATATTTTTGTGACTGGTGACTGTGTGGTGCAGTGAGTGTGAGTGAAGTCAGAGCAGGTGTGCCTCTGAATGTGATTTTTTTTGACCATGTGAGGGCAACAGTGTGAATGACTGTGAGCACGAATGAGTAAGTGCAAGTGCCCAAAAAAGCATTGGGGTTGCAAAATTCGATAAGGACCAGACACCAATTTTAAAATAGTGAAGTAGACACAAAAGCAGAAGAAAACAAAGTAAAAAACAATAAATTCTTACATGACAGGGAGGATATTAGATTGTGTTGCCAAGGTAATGTGTCACATAAAAAAATCCCTTCCCCAGTAAGTAAGCAGACCAATACCACTGTTTGCTTATGGCGATAAGAATATGCTAGGGAGACTCAAGACAGACAAAATACATTGAGGGTAAATATCCACAGGCTGTATAAGTACAACCAAGGTGTATAAGTAGTACATGGACACACTGCCACAGTAAGAGCACTCAAATGAATGTCCAAGCAGTAGATGGCAGGCTTACACAACAAGCACAAGGGCCATTGTTTTCAGCAGACAGTTATGACAGTTGGGCAGGAGGGATGCATAACCAAACATAGAGGACACACTAGTCACACTGCACATACCCAAGCCCTACTAGATCTGTCTCTCACATGCGCACACACACACACACACACACACACACACACACACACACACACACACACACACACACACACATGCATACACATGCACACACACAACACTATCTCATAAGCACAGACACAACAAGCAAGGTTATACTATACACTAAAAGCACATAAAACAATGCACATACCACAACAGGATGTAAAACCTGTGCATGCCGCATAGGCAAATTTGTGCACAATAATCATTGTGAAGTCACTGAGCCAATTGCTGTCTTTGTGTAAGAGGAATCACTGCAGATGTTGCTCCTGCTCATGAACCACATAGTACAGGGTAATTAGGCATTAACCAGCAAGAATCTGCAACCAGGGGGTATTCCTGTTGGTTTACCCAGACTCAATAAGCTCCAGCACTGGTATCTGGGTGCACATGTGGCCAGACTTGGGGGGACACCATACAGTGATGTCTCCTTTGCATGTGGCACCATATAATCATGCCAAGGACATATGTCTCACCCAGCCATGAATATATTAGCCCTGCAGGATCTTCTAATTCATAAAAGTTAAAACAGCACACCAGGTCACTGACAGCAGATAAGACAAGCCTGGATAAATATGAAAATATAGAAGAAAAGACCAGAATATGTCTTAACTAACTCCTCTAAAGCTCAACAAATTTAATATACACTATCATCACAAGGCTAGCTTTATTAAAGGCAGTGGTGATTTTTTTAAGAAAATTGTATAACTGGTATAGTAAAAATAAAAGAGCTGATTTCTTGCTAGTGACTATGGATACAATTTCACTTTTTACTCTGATACATAATTTATATGGTATAGAAGCAGTACAAAGTTTCTTAACTTTGCAAACGACCACGGATAAAATATTTATAAATAATGTGTGTTACTTTCCAGATATAGAGCCAGATTCAACAGCACCAACACTCAGTGTGCACAATCTGTATTCAAGAACATTCCTACCACATTTTCTGTGCTTTCTAGCCCCTCAGAAAGAGGGTCTATATTAGAACAGTGAAGGTGTAGTTTGTCAAACACTAAAACATTGACAGCTAAACAGTGAAAGCTTACAGCCATGAACGGCCACTTCCACGAATTATCAGGAATTTGCCCTTTATCCCAAAGTAGAGTGATCTTGGAGTTGGTATATTTAGCTAGGGGTGTGTGGGGGCATAGCCCCCCCCCACATCGGGGGGTGTGGGGGGACAACCCCCCCAACACACACACACACACACACACACACACACACACACACACACACACACACACACACACACACTCACACATACTTAATTAGGGTTTGAAAGTTTGTTTTAGTGTCTGATGACCAAGCAAATTTTTTACCTATGAAAAAGTTTGCAGAAGTGGCTGTTGCGGTTCTAAGCTTTTGCTGTTTAGCTGTTGACGTTTAGGTGTTCAACAAGCTAAACATTTGAGCATATAATATAGACCCTCAGAAAGATTATACTATGTGTGCATGTAGTCTACACTGTGTGGTAACCTTTATGAACCCCCTCTCAGTATTTAAAGCTGCAAGAAAATCAGAAGTAAAGTTAAAATTAAGAGGAAAAAGGTGTGAGTTATATTTGTGTTGTCTGTTTACTCAGAACAGTGTACACTGAGTGTGCACTTTGTGTAGGCATTAATGAATCCCAGGGATAGATTTGGATAATAATATATTTATATTTCTACATAAATTTTACATGCAGAAGGAAGTAGTGGTGATGGGTATACCAGTGGCTAACACTTGTGCCAATATAATAATGCACATGTAGGAACAAGAGCATGTCCCGAGTAGGAAGAATCTATTTTACCATGAAGTGTTGTTCTATAAACAATTTGAGGATAATAGTTTCTTGATTTGGGGTGGGACAGTTGCACAATTTAGTGAAATATATGACTGGAACTGTTGTTGATTTTTTTGACCTATAAGGTCACAGCTTCACAAGATAATAAAGCATTTCTTCACATTAAGATGTCTAAAACAGCAGATGGTGTCCTTGATACATATATCTTCACCAAGGAAGTGAAGAGAAATATCTATTTGCATTGATGAAGCATGCATCCCACTTTTAGTTTTACAACTATATCTAAAGGGCAGATGCTACACGTGAACAGATTAAATACATCAGATGATATCTTTAATATGCAACTAGATAAAATGCCACATGATATTTTAGATAGAGTTATTATCCATCTGAGGTAGACTTAGAAATGCAAATGGTGATCAATATGAGAATATCAGGTGATGGTCCTGTTGGTCCATTGTTTAGAGAATTCTCCCCAAAACAAGGAATGCTGATGAGAACCAGGATAGTAATATGAGGGTCTTACAAACTTATAATAAACTGTCCAAGCAAATACGAAGTATTATTAGGAAGTACTGGCACATTCTTTCAAATATCCATGTTAAAGGGATAATTTTGTGGGATGTTCTACATTTCAGTTTTTAGGTTCTGGACTCAATTAAACAGCTGCTATGCTATAATGAATAAAGAAATATTGTAGATAATAGATTTACTCAAAGAAAATGAACTCATCCTTGTAAAAATGTTCCTTTTGGAAGTATACATCTAAGATAACATCTTCTGTGCATCAAGTTATGGAAGGTAACACTCCCCTCACAGTTTTTGCTGACTATAATACTATTAATGTAATCTATTTGGCTATATGCAGCATCTGTCTTGCCTTTTATGTAGAAAAGACCAACAGAAAATTTAAGGATAAGATATGTCAGCATCAATCAGATATTAAAAGGGGATTACTCAGAATTCTCTCAACCAACATATTATTGAGAAGGGTGAACATCATTGTTTTTATTTTAATGCTTTGCAAGTAACTAAGCAAAACCTAAGAGGGGTGATATAGTAACTTTAACTGAAAAAAGCTGTATATAAATGGATTCTAAGACTCAGGGATGATAAGTACCCTGATTTAAATGAAACTGTATCTTTAAAGCCAGTCTTGATATTAAGATATTTTAGAAGATGATTTGTTCTCACTAAGCATTTTAACTGATTGTATTTCATTGGACTATTATGACAATACCTTTATAAAGGTTCTTATTCTTTTGTGTGTTCTAGATGCCTGAGGAGGCACTTGCATTTATCAAATTGTGTTTATTAAACATGCTTTTTTACAATTTTTAGTGGAGTTACTTGAGCTGGATTCTAGTATTTTCTTCTGCAAATCCATAACATTTTAGTAGGATTGGGCTGGATTCTGGTCTTTTATATTGTAAATTCATAAAACTTCAGTAGGATTGGGCCAACAGGCATGTATGTCAGTATCGACAAACACTTTTGCTCCAGGGCTAAACAGACATCATGTCAGAAAATCATTTATAGTCAATAATGCTACACCTGACACCATACACTACATGACAGAAAAGGCAAGAATTCCACATCTACAGAGGAAATTCCATGCAAATGATGTGTTGGCTCAGAGTCTTTAATGATGACACTGGACCATAACATCTTTTACAGCTGCTCTTTCTACTAATGCAGCAAGTTGAGTATGTCAGTGTAAGTGACTGAATCACATTTCCACATCAGAGCTTTCATGACAAAATGGAAAACAAAGGTTGATGTTGAGATATATCTCCATGTACAGTGTATGTGTGGTGGAATAAAAGAGGAAGTGTAAAGAAGATTCCTGCCACTCTCCACACTGTCATGGTCAAGAGGTCAGGCAGATTCACAGTTATGGTCAGAATCATGTACCCACTGCCCTATCATCATGTCTGGTAAAACTGAAACTCTCTATAGTAAGGCTGACAGGTCATCAGGGATGCTGCACTGTGCCAGTGTCCTGGGCATTGATGGACTCCTGCCACTGACTACCATTGTGCCACATACACCATGATCAGTTCTTTACAGAGCACTGTTTATATCTTCTTGCACAGTGTATGGTGTGGCCTTCACAACTGAGTGGGCTTATTAACTTATTGTGACCAGTAACCTGCTGAGTAGGGCAGCAGAGCAATCTAGGTTTTGTGTGTGTGTGTGTGTGTGTGTGTGTGTGTGTGTGTGTGTGTGTGTGTGTGTGTAGTTGGGTGGGTGATGAATGGAGGCCACAGAGGCATTTCCATTTTTACCCCAAAATGCTCACTGTCACCATTATGTCCTTGCAATGTTCCTTGTTCTTTCTCACACAGTACCATCCACGTTCCTGTCTTGACGGTATTCTTTGTAATATACACAGCCATTCATGTCCAATATTTCTTTATCCCATGAATATACAGACCTAGGGCCTTTGTTGACAATGTGATGTCTTAGCTCTTCAAACTCTTATCCATAGGTTTTCCTTCCAAGAAGCAAACTTTAATTTGCAAGAGATCTTTCAGCCCAGGAAAATAAAACATCACTGCCTCTACCTTTTCCCTGTCCACTGATAGGGCAAGATGACATCTTTGTTGTTTTTTTTATTCCAAGCAGGAAACCAGCTTTTGTGGTTTCTACTTTCACCTTTCTCTGCAGGCTCTTCAACTATTCTTCCCTTTCTGTCATCAATGTAGCATCATCTGCATATGTGAGGTTATTATTATCTTCCCAGGAATTTCGATTCCAGCATGTGAGTCATCGAACCTAGCATTTCACACAATATATTCACCCTATAACTAAATAAGTAGGGTGACACTCTACAACCACGTTGGACACCTTTCCCAATCTTGAACAGGTCAGTTATTTCATGTTCAGTTGTAACTGGTGCTTTTTGTTCATCAGATTCCTCAGGAGGTAAATAAGATGGACCAGCATCCAAGTTTTTCTAGAACTTTATACTGTATATTCTGCTCTGGTCCACACAGTAACAGATTTTAAAGTATCATTGAAACAGAAGTAAATATTTTTCTTAAGCAGAAGTATATATATATATATATATATATATATATATATATATATATATATATATATATATATATATATATATATATGTATATACTGCTAGTTTTTACCATTCAGGATATTGAGTATAAACTTGACAGAATGTGAAATAAGTGCAGTTGTGTGATAATTTGATCATTCCCTTTTTCAGGATTGGTATATCAACCTTTTGCCAGCCCAATGGCTAGTGTTGTATTTTCCAAAATTGCTGAGAATTCCAAGCAACACTGTTAATACCATCATTTTGCAGGATTTTAAACAATTCAGTTAGAATTCTGACACTTCATTAAGCCTTGTTATTAACAAAGTTTTCTAGGGTCTATTTAACTTCACTGACTGCTATTGATTCTCAGCTTGGGTTATAGGCAGGGCTTAAAATGGCCCTTCAGGGCAGTTATCTTAGTATACCTCTTAACCCAAGAAATCCAGACAAAGCCTCAAATAAAGGGGAAACAAAGGCCCTAAAATAGGGACAGATTTTAAATATTGCACCGATAAACTTAGAAAGTTGCTAGAATAATGATATTTATATTACCATGCATTTTTCTGAAGGATGTGAAGTCTGAAACTCAAATGCATTTCATTATTTAGTCATTTAAATATCAGTGATTTGCCAGAAAACCACAACATTTCTGAGGAACAGACATACGAAGCAATAATCTGCACATTCTACAAAAATCTGGACAGTTGAGAGATATGTAGCTTAGTGTACGCCTATGAACGGGTCTATATGACTTAATTACATGAGGTTGCATATGATCGACTGTTTATTTTGATTGACAAGCATTTGCCCTTCCCCAATGTTTGTTGTGTGACCCTGTTTATATATATATATAGGGGGGGTGTGGGGCACAGCCCCATTATTGGGGTGTGGGGGGCAAAGCACCCCACCTAAAATGCTACGTCGACAATGACCAAAATCGACCAAATAAACAGTCGAAACTCACAACTCATAACATATCCTCTAACCCTATATATATAAGGATCATTCTTATAGCATTCCTGCCAACCATTCTTAATATTTTCTGCTCCTGTTTGATCTACTCACATTGCTGCCTTTTATCATGCCTAGTTTATCTGGAAATTTCCATTAATATTGCCAATCTTCTTCAAGACATTGCTTGTGTTTCCCATTATGTTATCATCGACAGACCATGATGCTTTGCCAGAGATGGTCTGCACCTGTCGCCCCTGGGATTCAGGTTACTGGCTAAGGCTCTTGCCACCCCTATAGTGCCTTTTTTTAGGTAAAGTTCAAAGGACAAAACCACCATGGTAACAGGTACAAGCATGCAAAATCTGAAGGTAATGCTACTCAATGCTAGAAGTCTAAAACTCTCAAGGCACTCCTAAAAATGGAGAACATCTATATCTGTGGAGTAACTGAGACCTGGTTCAAGGCTCCAGAGAGTACCCCTGCAATACCAGGCTACAACTCTTACCACACATTATGGCTATCAAACCAGGACCGAAACACTAAAGGTGGAGGAGTGTCCATATTCACCAAGGATATTCACACCACCAGGCTAGTTAACCAACACAATGCGTCTGAAATTCTCCAGGTATAACTAACACTAGGTAAGACTGCAATCCAAATTATAGCTTGCTACAGATCCCCCACCATGCCCCAAGATTCTCACTACACCTTTCTAAACATACTGGAATATATTAAGATACAACCAAACACCCTAATACTAGGTGATTTCAACTACCCTGCCATTAACTTGGAAAACTACTCGTGTATCAACACCTTTGCCCAACAGTTCTTGAAATTCATAAATTCCAACACCCTGGATCAGCTAATCCTTAGTCCCACCAGGGGCTCCAAAATCCTAGACCTGGTCATTACCAACATGGGAAATTGATGCTCCACACCTATGGTCACCCCCTCATTGGTCAGATCTAACCATAAGCTAATCACCCTTAACATCCATATCCCACCCCGACCCCCCAATAAGGAAACCTCAGTAAAAAACTTCTCCAAAGCCAATTTCATGTTACTGAAGTCAGAAGTGACAAACTTCATGACACTCATGCAGACGGGAACTGAAAGTTCGACTACTGAATCCTACACTAAGGCACTAGATGAGCACATCCACTCGTGCATAAATCGTGCCATCCCCAATAGAACCAAGATACTCTCCTCCAAAAAAAGAAGCCAATCTGGTAATCCCTTGCCATAAACAAACTTTACAACAAAAGGAAGAAACTGTTGCAGAAAAGAGGAAAATCCCAGGATGCAAAAAACTCCCTTACCATCCTCAGTAAGAAGCTGAGATCCCTCATAAAATCCACCAAAGCTAGTTACAAAAATAAAATTGCCAAAGATTCTAGACACAACCACAAGACATTCCATAGCTATTTCATGAATCTAAATGGCAATGCACAGATCTGCTCTGAGCTACAACAGAAGGCATTAAATATACTGATCCCAAGAATATTGCCAATATCCTGGCAGATTAATTCAGTGCAAACTTCACCTCCCTCTCACCCCCTAAAGGGCCCATCTCAATACCAAAAGATTGCCAAATTCCGGTAATAACACAGGTAAAAAACGCCCTCTCCAAAGCTAAGAATACAGCTTCCATGGGATGAGACGACATCCCAGGCTGTGTACTACATGAACTACAAAATGAACTGGCACCTCACCTAAGTGTCATGTTTAATCATAGCCTCACCTCAAGCTTCATCCCCACTGACTGGCGCACAGCTACAGTTATCCCACTCCACAAGGAGGGATCCACCTTGGATCCCGGGAACTACCACCCCATCAGTCTGATGAGCCTGATCTGCAAGGTCATGGAACTTATTATCATGGAACTTATAAACAAAGACATTGGCAACCTTCAAACACTGGACCCCATGCAGTTTGGGTTCGTGAAGGGCCAATTTTGTCTCCTGAGCCTAAATGACTTCTTTGAATCAGTCTCCAGAGGCAAGGACAAGGGTAAGGTGGTCCACACAGCCTATCTGGACCTCGCCAAGAACTTCGTCTCCATCCCCCAGTCTGGAATTTTTTATTATTTATTTATTTTACATTTGTTAACCGGGATGGTCCGACTGGATACATGTCCTTTTTCAGCGGAGGCCCGGGGAGAAAAGCTCCAACAGAGTTACATTGATAATTAGGTACAGTAAATGAGCTGAAAGAACTTAACAAAAACATAGGCTATTTACATACAAGTACAAGACTGCCATTACTATTTCTGAGATTACTACAAATGTAACATTAATAACATATTAGCAAGGACGGTAGGCAGTATGATGACATAGAGTTAGGCAGGATACATATTTCTTTATCACAGTATACAAAGTACTTATCATCTTAGCTAGTTGTTTATGTTTTAGTTAATGGCACAGAGCTTGTCTGGGTTTGAGCAAGGACATAGCCAGTGTGACTTGAAGTGGAGTTTTAGACTATTTTTGAATTGACTTAGAGAAGTTAAACTTACTAAGCTGGGCATTAATCTCTACGTCACTCTATGGTTGCCAACTGGCTTACTGACAGAACCCATACTGTAAATGTAGCTGACTCCAAATCCAGCTCCAGACAAGTGACAAGTGGAGTACCTCAGGGTTTAGTCCTGGGACCGCTTTTGTTTGGCATCTACTTTTGTGAAGTACAGGCCAACACTAAGGGACTCTGGCTAACAAAGTTTGCAGACGACTGCAAACTGGGAGCCATTATTGAATCCACAAATGATGTGGATATTCTACAAAAAGGCCTAACAGAAACAGATGCTTGATGCCAGAGGCTTGGGCTCAAGCTCAATGCCAAGAAATGTATAGTTATCCCCTTTGGGAAAAAAACATGTACCCATGAATTACAACATAGGTGGCAGTACACTAAACAATGAAAGTGTGATGAGAGACTTAGGGACACAGGTGGAAAGTGGTCTCACCTTCGATAACTAGATCACCACAACAGTCAGAAAATCCTTCTATGTGGCACACCTCATCACTAAGGGCTTTTCATCCAGAAAAAAGGAGGTCATTGTCCCACTGTACTCATCACTCATTAGTCCCATTTTAGAATACAATGCCTCGTTTGGTATGTACCTCTCAAGACATCTGCAACAACTGGAAAGGCTGCAGAAATACCTCATTAAAAGAATCACAAGCCTAAATAAGATGCCCTATACTGACCATCTAAAAAAACTCCACCTGTACTCTGTCGCATATCGTCTACTCAGAGGCGATCTCTGCTTGGCATACAAGGCCATGTCAAATCCAGAGCTGTTGGACATGCTACACTTAAAGAAATCCCAATCCCTCAGAGACACATGCTCCAGGGATCTAAGCCTTGTCACCACAATGAACAAAACATGCTGGAGGGATAGGTTCCTGACCCAGAGACTCACCAGACACTGGAATAGACTGCCCATACATGTCAAGCACTGCGCCTCTTTGGCCCTCTTCAGGAGGAACCTTGATGATTGGATGGGAGATAGGAAATTCACCCCGGGGATCATGTCAGTCGCCCTGCTAGACAGGGATCCATGGAAGTAAATACTGTGGGAAGAAATAGCCAGGGAATTGTTATGGCTAGGCTCATATAGAGCCCAGAGCCAATAGCCTAGTGCCAACCTATGAACCTATTTCTTTTCACTGCTCATTTAAATATACCTCTATCACTTTTCACTGTTCTCTGATGAATTGCATTCAGTCTCAGATTTTTGTCCTTGTTTCTGCTGCCTTTTGCTCTCCTTCTTGCTTTGGTCATCTCACTAATCTCCACAGGCTGTTTGACTTTTTATATCTTCTTAACCTTCCTTCTACATGGAATAATATTTGGTGCCACATCTCATACAATATCACAATTTATGTCCATAGTTCTTCAGGCCAGAGGAAATCTTGTCAAATTCAAACTTCTGCCTGCAGTGTGAGAGATATCTTTGTATACAATAAATGGCAGAATAATCAAAATTAAGGTATACTTTTGTGAGAAGGAGACAGATATTTTTGTGCTGAACATTTAGCAGATGTTTAAGAAGTGGGCACTAGTTGTCTTTCTAATCTATCGTAACAAATAAAGAATTTATTCTCCCCATGGCCTGTCTTGAAACCAAGTTATTAGTCTGCCAGGAATGCCTAATATTACAGGAAATCAGTTCAACTTTCCTTATTTCTATGTCTATGAAGAAAATTATTCAGGCTGGTTTATACTGCTGATAGAATGCTGTGATTTACTTTTGGGAGCAAGTAAAATAAAAGCTTCATTCCATTTTGAAAAGCCAACTGTTCTGTAATGGACTTATTAATAATGAATGTGACCAGAACTTATCTGGCTGGTCAACAAAGTCCTTCAAGAAAATATATCTAATGAAGAGATGTTTCTTTATTCAGCTTTAGCAGCTTAAATCTTTCTCTAGAAGTCCAGTGAGAAAGGAGTAAGATGGCTTTGGGCTCAGAAGCTGTTATTGTCTCTACGAGTGGTCAGTTAAACACTACTGTCAGACAGACCACAACAGTGGATAATTTACTGAAAGCATCATCATCTTATTGGTGACAGTTTGGAGGATATCCACTGGACAGGTGTTACATTAATTGGCAATATGTCACACATAATTTAATCCACTGCAGAAGACGTTGAGATTGTGTCAGACTTTACTAGAGTTTCAGAAATACTTTGCTTTCCCCTCTGTAGACAGGCACCTGGCATTTACTTCTCAACTTTTAAAATGACTCTGAGTAAGGAAGCTTGCCACTCATATATAGGTTCATAGGTGTGTACGAGCCTATCACTACAATGCTTTTAAGCTTAGTCATGCATCTGACAAGTTCTGGTACCCTTGATAAGTGTAAAAATGGCTTGGGAGACTGAACATTTACAAGCACGGAATTGAGAAATGATCCATTTACAGGTTGCCTGTGTCCATTTGACATAGGTGTCAAATCAGGGATGAATTTCCTGTTCCTCATCCAACTCTCCAAGTTATACTTGAATTGGGTTAGGAAGGGACTCTGCTTCACATGGGTGGGGAGACTGTTCTAGAGAAGGGCTAGTCTCTGTGATACATACCTGATACCTCAGAAGGTCCTATTAATATCACAGGCAATGTTTAAGTCTTTGGAATGGCTAAGTCTAGTGGTGTTGTGGGTATAGAGGTATCAGTGTGGGATTTGTCAATGCCTTGTATGCCTGGCATAGACCTCTTCTCAACAGCCTGTAAAAGACAAAATACATGGATAAGGCTTTGAGGTGGTCAGCATAGGACATATTACTTGTGTCCTGTATTCTTTTAGTGAGAAACCTCTGTGGACATTCAAATTGTTGTATATGCCTGGTTAGGTACATTCAAAAGGGGGAATTGCAATCAATGATAGGTAGCATTAGCCTAATGGTTAAGGTGTTTACCTTACAGACACAAGGTGCAGGGTTTGATTCTCACATGGGGTAACTGGCTAGGCTTAAAATGGCCTGAAAGGGCAGGTAGCTTAGTATGAATCTATGTGTGTTCCCAAGTCCTTGACTACTGGGTCGGCTCTTAGCAGTGTGTTGTCAATATGATAGTTACCAGGTGTGGATGACTTCTCAAAAAATACTATTACGCATTTTGTTTTAGTTAATGGCTCTGACACAAGTTATTTGTCAGTGTCAGCCCTTTCTGGAGAGCATTAGCATCAGTGGGTATTCTATGACTGATCCTAATTTACAATCATCTGCAAATTTGTTCAGTCACAGGCCCTTGTCCTTGGCCTTGACTCAGAGAAGCAAATGCCAAAAAGGAGCTGTGCCAGGACTGATCCCTGAGAGACTCCACTTGTGACTGGCCTCTTTGTAGAGGCAGACTCCCTACTTCTAACTTCCAGGGTCTTGCTTGTGAGACAGCTAACTATCCACAGGATGATATAAGGGTTTATGCCTAACTTCTTAACTTTGTCAACAATGCCTGAGTGGAGTATAGTGTCAAATCCATTGACCAAAAGAAGGTAGGAAGTGGGAACCATTTTACCCTCATCCGTTGCTTTGGTTATCTTCTCAAAGAAGTCCACTAGGTTGAGAAGGCATGGCCTGTCTTTGACAAAACCAAACTGGGTTGGTTCCAGGGTCTGGAGAATTCCTATGTCATTACTGATCATTTCCATGATAATTATTTCCAAGGCTTTGCATATGTGACTAGTGGAACTTATGAGTCTGTAGTTTCCAGGGTCTGTAGATGGCACACCTATGTGCAGAGGGATGATTTTTGCTGTTCTCCACTCATTAGGCACAAATGATGCTTGGAGGCTATGGTTAATAGTAACTCAAGAGGACCTGATAAGTTGTGTTTCATGCTATTTAGCAGACATCCTGGGATATTATCTGGACCCACAATGCAGCATTTGACCTTAGAAAGAGCATTGAAGACCTGTTCCCTTGTGATAGTAGGGAGAATTATCTTTGATGGCATTTTCTGATAGGAGGCTGAGGGGAAGATGGATAAAGTTAGAGATGAATTTGTCTACCATTAGGTTTGCTATATCTTCTGGCTCAGCATGGGTGGTTTCATTAACAAAGAGCTCTGTACATAACTGTGTATTTCCTTACAGGTTGGCCCGGGAGACCACATTTACCTCAAATTTGCCTTTGATAGACTATTTTTCCTCTAAGTTGTTTGCTTAGTTTGATGATAGTGCTTTTATCCTGCTGGGTGATACACCTTCTAATATTTACCATGATTTTCTACCTTCTGTTATATAGCCTATTGATACTGTGACTCTACTAGGGAGACTTGTTTTTGAGTTAGTTCTGTACTTATTCCTGGTGGGTGCTGCTGCCTCTATGCAGCTATTAACATACTTGTATAGTTTCTGTGAACAGTTCCTCGTAGGCTGCAGTGTTCTTAAGGATTCGTGGGAGCTTGACGTTTTGCCAGGTTATCACTTAATAGTAGAAAGTTAGCCTTAGAGTAGTTCTTGAACATGCCAGGACTAGCTGGGGTTCTGGGTTTTATTTTTACTTCAAAGGAGTCCATTTTGTGGTCTGACATTCCAAGAGAGGACATTACACTAGGGGGTGTGTAGCACTCCCCCATATTAGTGAGGACCACCTCAAGTATGTTTGTGCCCCTGGTCAACATATTGACAATTTGGTCTAGGGAGTTTGTGTTTACAAAATCCAGGAATCTCTGTGCCTGCATGTTTGGTGTCATTTATGATTTCCAGTTAATAGTGGGGTAATTAAAGTCATCCATGAATATGGTATTGGGTTGGATGGTGGGTGTTTCAAGTAAGCTTAAATATATGTTATGGGTTTCCTGGGTCATTGAGGAGGATCTAATGCTTGAAAGGAAGAGATATGGGATTTTGCCTATGGTAATTTGAACATGGAGAAGTTCAAGTGCAAGTTGTTTGACCAGTCTTACTGTGTATTTATTCTTTATGTAGATCGAGACACCACCACCTGCAGTCCCTGTCTGTGAAGTTGCTGCTCTAAATGTAGAAGGCATTATAGCCTTGTGGTGATAGTGTGCTCTCTAATGCTTTAAAACTTCTCAGTCTCAATGGCTGCACAGACATCAGCATTCTCTAGGGTGAGGTGAGCTTGTAGGGAGTGGAGTTTCTTCTTTAGACTCCTAGCACTGAGCAGTAACACCTTTACATTTTCTTGATTTTGATTTGCTATGTTGGAAGTTCTTTCAGTTTGGCATTGCCTAAAAGAGGCACTATGATGAGGACAATGTTTTAGCTAATATTCAAAAACATAGAAGGGAGAGGTGCAGACTATCCCTGGCAAAGCAACATGGTCTGTTGACCATCTTCTTGCATTGTGACAAATATCACCGACTTAAAATGACGACAGAAACTAAGTCAATTATTAAAGTAAGTCATCTTCTGTGCGTATTGCGGAATCATCCTTGGAAAAACTAAAAAGTTGCTTAATGCTAGATGCATACCTGCCTGGGACACATATTCTGAGCGTCATGATGTCTCTCTTCATATAGTCTAGGGAGGTATGTCTTAGGTCATTTATTTTTATCATTTATTTTATATTTGATTACTAGGTAGTGTCCAACTGGGCCAGTAGCCCATTTTCAGGGGAAACCCGGGGAGAAAAGCACCCAAGTAAAGTTATAAAAGTTAAATAAAAATACAAACATTACAAATAAGTAAAATTACAGATTTTAATAAAATAAACATGGTACAGACATGATAAAAAAAAGTCTGAATGTACAAAAAATTATATGCAGATAAACTCAGTTTTTTTTTCAGAATATCTTAGTGTAAAGAAAATGAAGATATAGATCTGCTTTTTGAAATCATTCAGATGCTAAGAGCATGGAAAAAATAACAGAAGAGCAGGGTAGGGATACCTTAACCAGAGGAAGTACAAAAACACAACCAGTGATTTGAGTATTATTCTGTTAGGAGCTGTTCGAAGTTTTGAGTATCAGGAATGGATAGAAAATGCTGTGGAAGAGAATTCCAAGACTTGGCTATCAAGTGGCTGAATACTGAAACATTTTTTGTGGAGCTTTTCTCCTCAGGCCTCCACTGAGAATGGGTTTCTTACCCAGTGGACTTTCCTGGTCAGCAAATGTCAGTAAATAAATAAATAAGTGTGTTACGTGTACTTTATCTTGGAGGTTTCTGAGGTTTAATAAGGTTACAGTTAAGTACCTTAGCACACTTGGGTCTATGTGTCTGCTTTGTACTGTATGTATTTGCTACAGTGTGTGTACTACTGACAATCTGATTGACATTAGAAGTACTTTTACGTGAGAGCTTTGCCTTCAGTGACATTGTGTAAATACATCTCTAACATACCTTATCCATTTGTTTGGGAATTAGCTGGTTGTCAGTAAACATGAGACAATTTCCACAAAGCTGGTAATGGAGATAGTGGGAAAGTTCATATCCATGGTATCCATGGTGACAGACCCTGTTTTATTAATTAGATGGCTGGATTGAGAATATAAAGAAATGTCTCAATTATCTAGTTTGCAACTCTGGGGGCAGTACTGGTCACTGCAAACTAGTTGCCCTGTGTGCAACTAGGTATTGTTAAAATTTCAGGGGTACTTTTACAGGAGAAATGTAATCTCAAGGTGCCTGCATCTATATAAGGCAATACCAGATGAGGGAAGCTACTAAAATAAAACCTGGTGATTTATGGATGAATTATTTAGGGAGATATTCTGAAGTTAGGTTAGACAGCAGCTAATCAAGCATAGTTACTGAAAAAAAAGAATTAGCCTTGTCAAGAATGATGAATAGTAGGGAGTCACCTAATTGGCTACTACCTAGCTACTACTTGTGCAGGTCTAACCACAGCTTCATGCTGCTAGGATACAATGCCCTTTTGCTTCTTCTCATGCTAGAATCAAAGCAGTAGCACAAATGTCAAGATGGAAAGCAGGTTACAGACTCTTTAGGAATCAACAGTCTTCCCACATGATACATGGGTCTTTAGACTTGATGTAGGCTTTTCCTGGTTGGCTCCTCAAAGAGCAACAAGGCCAGTCAGGAAGATCACACAAAGACACTCACAACCCAATCAGAGACAGTCTGGAAAATGATGTCTGCTCCTTCTCTCACCAGAAGCAAAATATAAGCACAAATTCTAATCTGGCACCTCTGAAGCAGTTATTAGGCATTCTGGTGATTAGCAGTCTCCAGGAAATAACATCCCTATGCTTCTTCTCTCAACAGGAGCAAAACAGAAGCACTAATACCAAGATGACTACTGACAGGCAGAATGTGGGCTCCCCAGTAATTGGTGGTCTTAGAGTACATGTTGCAGATTTTTAGGGTACGATGGAAAAAAAATGGGTTAATATCCTAAGAATTCCAGTATGCACTAAGCAGTTATATATAAAAGAGGAGGTAAATTAAGCTTTAGCAATCTAAGGGGGATCCACCAATTTTAAAAGAGCAAGATAGATTGGAAGGTTCCATAGAATGCAGTGGGATTGCCAATAAATTTAAACAGCTGAAAGGAGGTTACTTCACAAAATGATAATTTTGTGTTTACTGACAAGCAAAGAGGAGAGGGAAGGAACTATGTAGTCAAATTAACAGAAAGGGGAGACAACTAATGAGACAGTTTAGTTTGAAAAATACAACAGCACCAGGTTAGGAGGATGGGGAAATGGTTATGTCTGAGTGAGCTTTTCCAGTAAAACATTGAAATTATTTATTTTACCCTCTTAAATATGAGATTTAGTTCTTAACTGACCTGTTCTAATTAATGTGTGACTCAAAGAGACACAGTTCTTGTTTCTTTCCTAGTTTAAATATGCTGTTGAAAGCAGAATACAATTAAAACACTGTGTAACTATACCACAATATATAAAACCGAACAAGGCAATAAAACAATGCAAATGACAAGAAAGAAAAACAAAGTAACCTTTCCCTCACAGCAGTCTATGACAGAGTCTGAGTGAGCTTTTCCACTGAAGCCTTGCAATGTTTTATTTTACCCCTTAAATACAAGGTTTAATTCCTAGCTCCATTCTCATTTTAAAGGTAATTAACCTTAATTGACCTGTTTTAATTTCTGTGTGACTCACAAGTGACACAGCTCTGTTCTCTTTCCTTGTCTAACTATGCAACTGAAATAATAATTCAATTAAAACACGGTGTATAGAAAAATACACCTCAATGTACAAAATAAAAGAAGGCAACAAAGGAATACAAATGACACAAAAGCAAAAAGACAAAAAGAAAAATAAAAAAAATAAAAAATAAATAACTTTCCATTTCAGGCACTCCTACTATGTACAAAGAGAGCATCTGGGAAACAGACAAAAAAAAATTAAGTTTATTTCCTGCCTTTCCTGTTAAGTGGTATAGACTATTTGTAGGCTTCTGAGCCCCCAAGCCCTTCTGTGTTTGAGGGAAGCCTTCTAGCTTTTTTATTTTTCTTATAACTAGCCAGTTTTCTAGTTTCAGCACTCAAATCTGTTTCTTTGATCTCAGCACTTGTTCAGATTAAAAAAAAAAAAAAAAAAAAAAATTAATCTGCTTTTACTGTACTTGTGTTTCTACCTACTTCATTTTACTTTTGCATCATCTTAAAAATACTCAATTGTATTTATTACTGCTTGGTGTAACTCATTCTAAGCCTTTTGGTTTAAACACTTGGGCTTCGGACCAGTTCTTTTGCACTGAGAGGGTTTGTGGTCTGCACTGTTGTGGCAGAACAGGTAGCTTACATCCTTCTAGGTTGGGAACTGCTGATTGAGGGCTCAGTGTCTGTTATTCTAAAAGTGTATTAATTCTGGTTTAAGCACTTGGGCTTTCAGGCCAGTTATTTTACATTAAGAGGGTTCGTGGTCTGCACTCTTGTGGGAGGAGAGGCTGGACTCTGCCCTTCTGAGCTGGGAATTTCTGGTTAAAGGCTTATAGTGCATGCATATCTGAACTGCTTCTTACTGAAGTTGGTGCGGCTTGTTTGCTGTGGCATAGACTGGATTCGGGCCTGCTGGATCTAGCTTTGTTTGTGTAACTTGAGCACTAATCCAGACATTCTCTAAAGTATTCAATTGTATTTATTACTGCTTGGTTGAAACTTGATTAAAGTATAGCTATTATTCTAAGTCTTTTGGATTAAGCACTTGGGCTTCAGACCAGTTGTTTTACATTAAAAAGGTTTGTGGCAAGCACTGTGGTGGCAGGACAGGTAGCTTTCATCCTTTTAAGTTGGGAACTGCTGATTGAGAGCCCAGTGTCCAAGTGTATTAGTTCTGGTTTAGGCACTTGGGCTTCAGGCCAGTTATTTTACATTAAGAAGGTTCGTGGTCTGCACTCTTGTGGGAGAAGAGGCTGGACTCTGCACTTCTGAGCTGGGAATTTCTGGTTAAAGGTTTATAGTGCCTGAATATTTGAACTGTATCTTACTGAAATTGGTACACCTTGTTTGCTCTAGCATAGACTAGATCCAGGCCTGCTGAATCTAGCTTTGTTTATATGCTTGTTGTTTGTTTGCTTGTTATTTCCCTGGAAGCTAATTCCACCTAATACGCGGCTTCTCAGCTCTTCTGTGGATCACTAGTGATATCTGCATTGCTTACTGTACTTATTTCCTTGTTTCACTTGAAAGAAAGTTACTGTTTGTCGTTTTTGCATTTAGTTACTTGTAACACATTGCACTCGAGTTACCTGGCACTTGCTCACTAAAGCAATTATATAAGTCAGCACTAAAAATTAAAAGCACTACACCCTCACTCCCCACTGGCCATTGTTTTCAATTATTAAGGAATTCCCAATATTATTCTAGCATGTCCAAAGGTCAGTTGTCAATCTCAACTCTGGTCCAGCTGGTGAATCTGGGAATCTTGAGGCAATGTTATAACTGCCTCATGTACACAGACAACCCTCTCCTCCTCCCACATAACACAAATACTTGCGAGAGATACAACTATTTAGCCAAACTGGAGGCTGAGCTCTCTCAACTCAGGACTGGCAAGACCAGACAGAAGGAGAAGGCAACTACACACACCACAAAACCAGCCTCACATAATGCTACCACACCACTGAATCAAACACATAAACACACAAAGACATACTCAGAGGCTCTGAGTAAAAATTTACCTAAACAGCAGAGGCCTCTAAAGCAGACACCCAAACAACTGCTACCTCAAGACACCCCACAAGAAACACATAAACCACAAAAGCAGTGTGCAAAGCAGTCACAGCCCTTAAGGCCAAATACAACACCAAACATACTTGTCATAGGTGACTCCATAGTCAGACACACTAACGTCCCACTCACCAGGCTGAACAAGGAGAGGGTCACAGTAAGCTGCCTATCGGGTGCTAGAATCCGCCACATAACACAAGCACCCGGGTCACTCCATGGCAAGTACAAATATGACACAGTCAATGTCCATGCTGGTGTGAACGGCCTGAGACATACCTCCCTGGACTACATGAAAAGAGACATAGAGGAGCTTTCTGATTATGTAGCCCAGGCAGTTATGACCCTGACCCTGAGCAGTATCCTTCCTTCACCAAGAATGATGCCACAATATAGAGACAAGATGATCAGCTTTAACAATTGGCTTAATGTCTGGTGTCATTCAAAGGGGATCCAGTGTCTGTCTGCCTGGGATGACATGCTTGACAAGCCACGCTGCTTCGTAAGGGATGGCTTGCACATGTCACCCCTGGGATTCCGGATATTAGCTAAGGCTCTTGCCACCCCCATAGTGCCTTTTTTAAGCAAGGCTCAAATTCTAAACCTACCACCCTAGAAAACAAAAATGGGAAGAAACTGAGGGTAATGCTGCTCAATGCCAGAAGTCTAAATCTCAAAATGCACGCACTCGAGGCCCTTCTCAGTATGGAGAACATTGATGTCTGTGCTGTAACTAAAACCTGGTTCAAGACTCCTGAGAGAACCCCGGCACTATTAGGTTTTACCTCATATCATGCGTTCTGGCCCCAAATCCCGGACCACACCACAAAAGGAGGGGGTGTATCCATATTCATAAAGGATACCCACACCTCCAGGTTGGTGGCAACGCACGAAGCTTCGGAAATCATCCAGGTCCAACTAACCATAGGCAAAACTGCTCTACAAATTGTAGCATGCTACAGGCCACCCTCTCAAACTCAGGAACCCCACACAGCCTTCCTGAAGACACTGGAGGGTATAAATGTATCTCCAAACACCATATTGGGTGACTTCTACTACCCGAATATAGACTGGGAACATTACTCAAGCCCTAACTTTCTAGCCCAACGGTTCCTGGAGTTCATAAATTCAAATGCCATGGAACAGCTAGTCACTGTTCCCACGAGAGGAGAAAATATACTAGATCTCATTATCACAAACATGGGGACAAAATGCTCCACACCGGCAGTATATCCCTCATTGGTGAGATCTGATCATAAACTAATCTCACTGGAAATCCACATTCCCCCCCCACGCCCAAACAAAAAGACCACAGTGAAGAACTTCTCTAAAGCAAACTTCACACTACTCAAGACTGGTGTGGTATCCTTCAAGGCCCCTGAGCCAGTGGAAACCACAACCCAAGCTGCGGAAGCCCTTACAAATGCCTTCTATTAACACCTCCAGGACTGCATGGATCAGGCAATCCCAAATAAAACCAAGACTCTTTCCACAAAGGGCAAACATCCAGTCTGGTGGACCCCAGCCATTAACAAACTTTACAATAAGAGGAGAAAGATATTACATGATAGAACAAAATCCATAAAAGGGAAGTCACCCCTGATCATTATTAGTAAAAAAAATACGAGCACTCATAAAATCAACTAAGGCCAATTTTGAGAGAAAAATTGCCATGGATTCAAAGGACAATCATAAGGCCTTTTCAGCTATGTTAGGAACCTGGGTGGAAACTCCCAGATATGCTCAGAATTAGTCCAAAATGATACAAAAATCACTGAATCCACAGACATTGCCAACATACTGGCAGACAGGTTCAGTGCAAACTTCACCCCTCTCCCCTAAAGGAGAGATAACTATCCCAGCGGAGTGTAGCCTCCCAGACATCTCAAATGCGCAGGTGAAAGCTGCTCTCTCTAAAGCTAAATACACAGCATCAATGGGACCGGATGGTGTCCCCGGCTGTGTGCTACATGAGCTAAATCAGGAATTAAACCCGCACATAAGGCAGCTGTTTAATCTCAGCCTTACCACAGGATACGTGCCCAAGGAGTGGCGTACAGCAACTGTGGTCCCACTCCACAAAGGCGGTGCCTCTACAGACCCTGGTAATTACCGCCCCATAAGCTTAACAAGTCTAGTCTGCAAAGCTATGGAGAGGATCATAATGGAGCTCATAAACAAAGATATAGGGGACTTTCAGACATTGGACCTGACCCAGTTTGGCTTCGTCAAGGGAAGATCATGCCTTTTGAACTTGGTCGACTTCTTCGAAACAGTCACCAAGGCCATTGATGAGGAAAGGCAGTCCATACAGCCTACCTTGACCTTGCAAAGGCTTTCGACACAATACCCACTCAGGTATTGTAGAAAAACTTACCAGCTTAAATGTAAACCCATATGTCACAAGATGGGTTGCAAACTGGCTTAAGGACAGAACCCACAGGGTTAGAGTTGCTGGCGCTATGTCAGACTCCAAGCCGGTCACAAGTGGTGTCCCACAGGGCTCGGTCCTTGGCCCCCTATTGTTCGGCATCTACTTCTCAGAAGTACAGGCCAACATGGGAGGACTTTGGCTGACAAAGTTTGCAGACGACTGCAAACTGGGCGCCATAATGGAAAGTGCATCAGACACGGATATCCTTCAGAAGGGACTCACGGAAACAGATAGCTGGTGCCAGAGCCATGGCCTGAAGTTAAATGCCAAAAAATGTATAGTCATACCCTTCGGGAAAAACAAGGTAACCCCAAGCAACCATATAGGTGGCAATCCACTAAGCACAGAAGAGGTTATCAGGGACCTGGGGACCCAGGTTGACAGTGGCCTTTCTTTTGACACTCACATTGCTAAAGTGGTTAGAAAGACCTTCTACATTGCCCACCTGATCATGAAGGGATTCACAGCCAGATCTAGTGAGGTCATTGTTCCCCTGTACTCTTCACTTATCAGACCAATGATCGAGTACAATGCCCCATTCGGGATGTATCTCACCCGACATCTGCAGCAATTGGAGAGACCCCAAAAGTTCCTCACCAAAAGGATAAAGGGACTCCAAAATCTGTCATATGCTGCCAGATTGAAGAAACTCCAGCTCTATTCAGTCGCATACCGTCTGCTCAGAGGTGACATGTGCCTGACATACAAGGCCATGTCCAACCCAGAATTAATGGACATGCTCCACCTCAAAAAATCCAAATCCACCAAAACCACTAGAGCAATTGACTTAAACCTTAGCACGGATATAAATAGGATGTGCTGGAGGGATAGATTTATCACTCAGAGACTCCCTATGCTGTGGAATAAAATCCCGGTCCATGTGAAGCAGAGCACGTCGCTGGCTCTGTTCAAGAGAAATCTTGACCTGTGGATGGGAGATCGTAGGTTTACCCCGGGAATCATCTCTGTGTCACTGCTGGACAGAGGCACAACAAACTAATGGGCACAGTATTTTTTCATATAAGGGGTGGCGTAAGCCACAAAAATTTGGGCTAGGCTTATAAATGCCTTAGGGCAGATAGCCTAGTATAAACCTATGAACCTATAAGCAGTGTATGGTATAAATCACGCAAAATTACAACACACAGCCCCATAACAATTTTAATAATTTAGTATATGTATAGGAAGTCAAGCTTGTTAATTTTGTGTGTTCTTTAAGGAGTTCACATTACTTAAATATCTGAAGGAACGTGTTACTATAAAGGTGTGAAAATGTGAGGTATTGCCAGCTATGCCATGAGAAGTAGGGCAGTGGATGGGTAACATATGCCAGCACAGCTAGCTGAAATTTTGTAAAGAATTACATGTCACTTGTATATCAAGCTGATTTGTACAGATGTTTGTGTTGAAAATGTATTTGTAAAGTTGCTTGTGTTAAAAATGTATCAACACTGGGTCATGATTGTATTGTAACTAAATTAATTGTATATGTTTAGCAGAGTATACTGGATGAGAAGAGGTTAATCATAATCCAGCTGCAGCTAACTTTGAAAAATGTTCTGAAAATAAATTACTTGGCCTAGGACATAGGGATTATATTTTAAAGTTCTGATTGCAGCCAGAGACAAACTGTCTGGAAAAGTAAGTACTTTTCCTTATGTACTGTCTTTAGCAGTGAACTAATTGCTGTTCTGGAAGGGTAGAAGTTTGAAGTTGTTTTATGAATTTCAGAAGCTGCATCAAATATTAGCAAGCTCTATGTATGTGTATTATTGACACATATGTGCTAAATCCTGGCACTCTGTAGTAATTGGGGGTTGCATAGGAACCAGATGTCAGATGACCAGATGTATGTGACGTTTGTCTGTAATCCATCACTAAAATAATGTTTAATACTAGGTGAGGCTGAAGTCTCAGAGCACTCTGTTTTTGTAACCTGACAAAGAAGTATCTCTCACCTACTTCATCTTGCCTTCCTCTAGTAAGTAACCAGGGAATAATAATTATTTAGATCAGTCAGGAAAATATAGTGAGACTAGTTAAGTACTGTTTTTCTGTATCTGTGATAATCTATTTCTCTGTATTATTTAAATATGTCCTGAGAATGGAACTCTGGTGTTCATTGTAAATAGATATTTAATATTTTCATGTACTTTTACTGTTGATTATTAAATATATTTAAACTTTTCATTGTGGCTGGTCCTTTAGAGAATATTTAACCTTTGAGAGTACTTATATTTATTCGGTGACACTTGGTCAACATTACTATTTGTATCAATATTAATTTCACTCAGTATAAGTGGTAATCCTTGCAAGAGCCTTAGAGTAGATGGCTTTGGAGTGCCTGGTGGTGGTGGTGTAACTACCTTATAGTCTAGCAGAAGGAAGCATTGCTAGTAAATCTGTGCCAGCCTTCTTTCCCAGGTGTGTGTGTGTGTGTGTGTGTGTGTGTGTGTGTGTGTGTGTGTGTGTGTGAAAATCAAATCTCAAGGAGAGTGTGTGTGTGTGTGTGTGTGTGTGTGTGTGTGTGTGTGTGTCTGTGTGTGTATGTATGTGTGTGTGTGTGTGTGTGTCAACTGCTTGGAGCAGGGACACAAAGCATTGGTTCCTCAGAGGGGTGTTGGAGAACATGGTTTGGACACTTGGCTGAGGACTCAGTCCTACACCTGTGCCAGTGGGGAGTCTTATTAGGCAGATGGAGAGAGACAGAGAGGACCCAGCCCCTGGACTGGCTGTGTTCCTTGTGTGCTCTTTAGAGAAATTGTGCTTGATGCAGAGAGCTGCATCTGGAAATACTGTGTGTATTAATTTTTCTTCCAAGTGAGCGTCCCTCTCCAGTGTCTGTGGTGAGGACTGAGGTTCTTTGATTACTGGCCAAGAGTGAAGACATCACATATTGGTGAGCAGTGGTTTGGATATTAATTCAACTTCTGTAGGCCATAGGCAGTTGTCACTGAAGATGAGTGTACTCTCAAGCAGCCACAATGTAAACATTCAGAGTTTCATTATCACAACAGTTTTATTTATTTTTTTAAGTTTAGTTTAGTCAGAGAAAGCAGGCAAAGATGCCAGCAGAGGATTATGGCAAGCTGACAAAGAACCAGTTGGCCAAGGTTTGTGAAGCCAAAGGACTGATGCATGCCAGCCTGACTAAAGAGATAATGACTTCAGACTTAGTTGCAGCTCATGCCAGCAACCAGTAGGACAACTAGTTTGGTGATGCAGATGTACATCCCTCAGGACAGTTCACTTTTCCATCAGAGGACTTAAAAATTCTTCTGGAGTTAAAGATACTTGAACTGGGGGCCAAATGTTTGGAATTAGAATCAGCAGAGAGATTGCAGGGTTTAGAGGCTGAAGAAAATGAGAAGCAGAGTCAACATGAGATAGAGATGCTGACTCTTTCCCAGGGTCATGGAGGTAATGGGGAAGGGAATAACTGAACCCAGAAACAATAAAGGTCAGTAACTTTTTTCCAAAATTTAGAGGGTGATAATTTTGATAGTTTTATTCATATATTTGAAAGAGTATGTAAAAAGTATAATGTTGACCAAGTGCTCTGTTTATGGTTCCTGACTCCCTTAATCCATTGTAAAGCTGTAACTGCTGTTTCTAAATTGTCTGATATTGATTACATAAACTATGATAAAGTAAAGAAATGTTTATTTGAATGTTTTAAGTTAACACCTAAAGCTTACAGAAAAAAGTTTTGTGAGCATAGATGCAAGGCAGATGAATATGTGTGTGATTATATTGCTGAATTAACCACTTATTTTCATAGGTGGGTGAGTGGGTGGCAGGTCACCACTTTTGAAGGGCTGACAGACATTTTGGTGAAGGAACAAGCTCTTAGCACTTTGCCTGAGGGCATGAGAATCTGTTTGGCAGACCAGGCGTGTAACTCTGCAGATGAGCTGGAGAAAAAAGGGATCTCTACTTAGCAAGCAGGGCATCACTGGACAAGAAGGGGATACCCAGTGCTGCACATGGATATAAGGGAACCCATGGTGAGCAGCCTAAACCATCCCAACAGACTCCAACCAGTAACAGGCGAAGCCACAAGTTCAGGTACACAGCTAGGATCAAGGGTTAAATGTTTTAAATGTAACCAGTGGGGCCATGTATCATATAGATGTCCATGGAGACAAGGTGGAGAACCAAAGATGGGGGATCCAGCAAGAGGGAATAACAGTATGCCAGTGGTACATTGTCTGGCAAGAACACAGGCACCAAACTATCACCAGAGTTTATATCCAATCTTAGTGGATGGAAAACAGGCCACCGCTAAGACAGATACAGCCTCTGACAACCATTATGAAGCCTGCAAGGGTTAAAGAGGAGCAGTTCTTGGTTGGGCAGTCCACAACAATCAGAGATTTAGGAGGGACCCCATCCCAAATCCCTATGGCCAGGGTTCACCTTGACTGTGAGTATGGAAAAGGAAGCAAGCAAGTAGGTCGGTTTGAGGATATCCTTGCAGATGTCTTGATAGAGAAAGATTTTGATAATGCAGTACCTTGTGTGCATGTAGTTACATGCACTCAGGCCTGGAGACAGCCATGTGGGTCTGGTAGCCTCGAGTAGACACAGACAGACTCCATACTTGAAGCCAGAGCTCATGAGGTGGCTGTTTCAGAGAAGGAGCTACATTGTAGCAGTGAGCCTGAAGGTGAGACATGCCTGCTGGTAGGTAATGATGTTCCACTGGCTAGACTGACTGCAAGGGCAGAGGTGACAGGTAGTACCCAGGCTGATAGTGAGGCACCGCTGTCAGAGGATGCCAGACTTCCTGTAGAAGTGGAGCTGGGAAAGGTCACAAAGATAGAGTTGAAACAGGCTCAGGTTTTCGACCCTGCACTAAAAGGCTTGAGGGAGGTTGCTAAGGAGACACAAGATTCTCAATGAAAATATGGAGTCTGTATACCAGTCCAAAGGTTACTGTATAGAGACTGGACCCCTGAGGAAGGGCTAGAGAGTGAGTTAATACAACAGTTTGTAGTGCCTAGTGCCTACCATCTGGCAATTCTAGGCATATCCCATAGCATTCCTCTGCAGGTTATTTGGGCATAAAGTGTACCAAGAGACATATTATACAGAACTTTTATTAGCCTGGGATTGTAAGGGATGTAACAGGGCACTGCAGGACCTGTGAGCAGTGCCAAAAAATAGGCAAGGCAGGAGACAAGGTAAAGGCTCCTTTGATGCCTTTGCCTGTGATGGAGGAGCCATTTCTGAGGGTAGCTATGAATATTGTTGGGCCGCTGATTCCCTCAAATTTCACAGGGAAGAAGTATATTTCCGTGGTAGTAGATTATGCTACTAGATACCCTGAGGCAGTGGCTCTGTCCTCCACTGAGGCACAGAAGGTGGCAAATGCTTTGTTAGAGATTGTCAGCTGGGTGGATTTCCTGAGAGAAATATTGACTGTTAGAGGTGCCAATTTCATCTCTGACCTGCTGGCTTGTCTGTGGAAGTGCTGTGGGGTTAAACACCTAAAGACCAACCCCTACCATCCCCTGACTAATGGTCTTGTGGAGAGGTTAAACTCTACACTAAAGCCCATGCTATGGGCATTTGCAGACCAGTTTAAGAAAGAGTGGAGAAAATATTTGCCCCATCTGTTCTTTGCATACAGAGAGGCACCCAGAATCCACAAGTTTTTCACCCATTGGGTTGGTGTATGAGCATAGGTTGGGGGGGGGGCTTTAGAACTAATTAATGATGAGTGGGAGGATGAGTGCGAATCCCACAAGGAGTCTGCTGTGGCATACGTCCTAAACCTCAGGACAAGGCTTAGAGAGCTCATGGGCTTAGTCCAGGAGAACCTGACAGGAGCCAAACAGCAGAAAAATGTCTGGTATGACAGGAATGCCCGAGCCCGTGAGTATGCTGTGGATCTTTGGAGAGACTCTTCAAAGTGGTAAGGAAGGTCAGGGATGTTAACTACATAGTAGAACTGCTAGGCAGGAGGCAGGGGCACAAACTGTACCATGTTAACATGATGAAACCATATAATGATAGGGAGGCCCTGGTGCTAAGTATTTGCAGTGGATAGCAGGAGGAGTCTGAGTGGGATATGGTGACTGAGCTCCTCAGTAAGGCTCAGACTGACACCTCACTGGAAGGGGTAGCAATGTCCCAACAGCTATCCCCTACCAGGTTTGAAAAATGTGAGCAGTGTTAAAGGAGTTTAGGGACTTGTTCACTGGGAAGCCTGGGTGCACCCACCTGGTGCAGCACCATGTGGATGCAGGACCTTAAAGGCCTATCAAGCAGGCCCCTAACAGGGTGACTGATTCAGTCAGATAGACTAGGAACTGGAACTGGGGGTAATCCCGGAGTCCAGCAGTCCTTGAGTCTTCCCAGTCGTGCTGATACCAAAGAAAGAGGTCAACATCAGATTCTGTGTGGACTATAGGAAACTAGTCACACAGAGATGCTTACTTCATGCTTAGGACAGATGAAGCCTTAGAGCAGCTGGGTGGGTTTAAGTATCTGACCACTATTGACTTGACCAAGGCGTACTGGCAGGTGGCCTTGATTCCCACAGCTAGAAGGAATTCAGCCTTTGTGACTCCTTTCAGATTATACGACTTCACAAAGATGCTCCTTGGGATGAAAAATGACACAGAAACCTTCCAGAGGCTGGCAGAGCATATTCTATCAGGAGCAGGAGATTATGTCCTTACTTACCTGGATAATATTGCCATTTACAGCCATTCCTGGCAAGAGCACCTTCAGCATGTCAGGGATGTCCTAGGCAGACTGCAAAGGGCAGGGTTGACCATTAAGCCCAGTAAGTGTCAGGTGGGTATGGCAGAGGTCTCCTACCTGGGATATAGAGTGGGGAATGGTAAGATCAGGCTAGAAATTGCCAAAGTGGAGGCTATTCAGGCATGGCCTGATCCTGTTACCAAAAAGCAGATGAGGGCTTTCTTGGGGACAGTGGGGTACTATAGAAAATTTGTTGCCAGTTATAGTACAATAACTACTCCCCTCACAGACCTGATGAGGAAAAACAAGCCAGACAAGGTAGTGTGGAGTCCATCCTGCAGGCAGGCATTTCAAAACCTTAAAGGGGCTTTGGGGGACCTCCCTGTGTTAGCATTTCCAGATTACAGCAAAGAATGTGTTGTGCAGTTGGATGCTTCAAACTATGGGGTTGGGGCTGTACTCAGCCAAGTTGCCTCAGAGGGAGAAGAGCACCCAGTGGTACATCTCAACCTTAGACTCCAGCCTAGGGAGTAATGTTATGCAGTAGTAGAAAAAGAATGTCTAACCATAGTATGGGCACTACAGAAACTTCATTCCTATCTGTATGGAAGGAAATTTACTGTAGATACAGACCACAATCCCTTAACATTGCTACATTGAGCCAGCTAGCAAAATGCCAAATTACTAAGGTGGAGCCTAAGGTTGCAAACATATGATATAGCAGTGCAGCACTCTTAATTTCTCCAACTCTTTTGGGTTTCTAATACTATGATGAGAATGGATCCCATTCCAAAGTGAAAGTATGATGACAGCTCATGAAATTAGTATTGTTTCAATCTTTGATGTCAGCCAAAAGTGCACTTTGCAGCACTCACAATGTGCCCAGCAATGACTCTTTCTGCAATTTGTGTGGGGTTACATGGATTGGTAACATATCTAAAGATGATTGTAGATTATTTTTTATAAGACCCATTGTTCCAATTACTATTGGAACTGTCTGGGTATCTTTCTTCCACATTGCTCTCATTTCTGCCTGCAGATCCTGATATTTTATGACTTTGTGTCTCTCTGTACGCAAGACACTATAGTCACTGGGTATAGCAATTTCAATAGTCAATGCTACTTTTGTCTTCTTTTCTTGGACCACTATATCCATTTTTCTACCATCTATAGTTTGAACTGTTGGTAATGGGTGACCCCATGTGATATAAACTTCATCATTTTCTATGATACTTCCAGTGTTTTTCAGCCACTTCAATACCATAATGTTTGCATAATTCCCAGTGCAACAGTCTTGCCACATTATTATGCCTTTCAGTATACAGTCCTTCTGCCATTAGTATGTCACAACCAGCAACGAGGTGTGCAACTGTTTCCAATTTGGTTTTACAAAACCTACATTTGTCTGTTTCTCCCACATGTTCAATGGACTTTGTAAACCAGCATGTACATGGCCCACTACCCTGGACTGCCAATACTAACCTTTCATCTCTTGGTTTGAGTTCGCCTCTCCTTGACCAATCTCGTGTTCATTCCTGATCAACATGAGGTTCTTCAAGAAGTTTTCTATACTCGCAAATATAGTTATGCATTTTCCACATTTCTTGCCTTCTCATATGGTCCTTCACCTTATATTCTTTCTTTCTTTTGCTTCTTGGCACATTCAGTTGCTGCCTGATTTTTATCTACTTCTGGTTTGATTTCCATTTCTGTTTGACACTGATATGCTTCTGTTAAATTAAGCAGAGATGTCATCTTAGATTTATTCTCCTCGTGTTTCAAAACATTCACTACATTTGGGTCTTGTTAGGTCAGCAGGTATATGTGGAGTCCCACAATTGCAGATCTATAAATGTGATCAATTTCAAGGAGGCCCATCTCTCCTTCAGAATGGGGAATATATAATTTTGGTATGCACTGATATTCATAAATTATTTGGTAACATGAAGCAGCATCATGGTGGGGTTAGGAATGCCACTGCAGATGGGTTCTCAAGATAGGATATGGGTTACTGTATTCTCTGACAGGCTCATTTCTGTCAAAGAACATTTCTCAAAGGTCACTTGAAAAACTAGATTGAGTCTTCAAAGGGGTGAGAGATGTGACAATGAGAGGTATTGCCAGCTATGCCAGGAGATGTAGGGCAGCAGATGTGTTACATATGCCAGCACACAGCTAGCTGGAATTTTGTAAAGAATTAAATGTCATTCATATATCAAACTGATTTGTACAGATGCATCTGTTAAAAATGTATTTATAAAGTTGCTTGTGTTTAAAATGTATCAACAGTGGGTCCTCATTGTATTGTAACTGAATTAAATGTACACGTTTTAACAGAGGATACTGGAAGAGAAGAGGGTAATCATAATCCAGCTGCAGCTAAATTTGAAAAATGTTCTGAAATTAAATTACTGGGCCTAGGACATAAAGATTGTATTTTAAAGTTCTGATTGCTGCCAGAGACAAAATGTCTAGAAAAAACAAGCACTAGGAAGCCTTTTGTATATTCTTTAACAGTGAACTAATTGCTACTCTGGAAGGGCAAACATTTGAATTGTTTTATGACTTCTAGAAGCTGCATCAGATGTTAGCAAGCTCTTTTGTGTGTATTATTGACACATATGTGCTAAATCCTGTCAGTTTCTAGCAAAGAAAGAAAGTTGCATGGAGATCAGTCAGGAAAATATAGTGAGATTAGTTAAGTACTCTTTTTCATGTCTGTGTGAATCTAGTTGTCTGTGTTATTTTAATAATTCCTGTGACTGTAACTCTGGAGTTTATTGCAAATAGATATTTAGTGTTTTCATATTCTTTTATTATTGATTATTAAATATATTTAAACTTTTCATTGTCGATGGTCTTTTACAGAATATTTTAACCTTTGAGAGTACTTATATTTATTCGGTGACACTGTGGCCACTCCTGAATGCCTTGCTGTTTGGTCAACATTACCATTCGTATTAATATTAATTTCAGTCAGTATAATTGGGTACCCTTGAAAGAGCATTAGAGTAGCTGGCTTTGGAGTGTCTGATGGTGTTGTAACTATCTTATAGTCTGCACTCCAAAGAAACTCAGGCTGAAATCCACTGATCCAAAACACGAAGATTTATTGAAAAGTAAAACAAAGGGTTAGCGCTTTCATCTGGTATACATAACCAAACTTCCTCAGACAACTATAAAATGCTTCAAGGTCAGTTTATAACCATCAAGTACAAGTACAGTACAGTAGACAAAGTAATATAGCTGAATTAATTTGCGATTTAAAGCTGCAGCTTGTTGTTCGTCGTGTGTTTTTGGTTACCTTATAGTCTGGGCAAAAGGGGGCATAGCTAGTAAATCTGTGCCAGCATTTCCCTTTCCCATGTGTGTGTGTGTGTGTATGTGTGTGTGTGTGTGTGTGTGTGTGTGTGTGTGTGTGTGTGTGTGTGTGTGTGTGTGTGTGTAAAAATCAAATCTCAGAGTCTGTGCATGTCAGCTGCTTGGAGCAGGGACATGAAGCACTGGTTCTACAGAGAGGGTGCTGGAGGACTTGGCTTGGACACTTGGCTGAGGACTCAACCCTACAGTTGTGCCAATGGAGACTCTTATTGAGAATCTGGAGCGAGAGTGAGAGAATCTAGTCCTGAGACTGAGTCTATCCCCTGTGTGTTCTTAAGGGGAAATTGTGCTTGATGCAGAGATTTGCATCTGGGAATTACTGGGTGTAGCCATTATGTTCCAAGTGAACATCCCTCTTCAATATCAGTGGTGAGGAGTTAGGCTTCTTGATTATTGGTCCAGAGTGGAGATGTCACAGAAAGATATCTGGGAGAGTTATAATGGATAACAAAGTGTCTGGAGATACTAATAATTTATGAAAATGCTGCACATAAGATGTCTAAGTTCTGCCCAAGAAAATGGTATCTGAGCTTATCAGTTAAAGGCTTAACCGTTTAATACATTTAAGTGGTAACTGACAGTCTAGCAAATTACTATTTGGGTTCTCAAGTTAGTTTTCAAAGAGCATTCATCTGGTGAAGCTTCTCATGATGACAGATTCTAGTTGATATGGGTGACATGATTAAGTCCCACTTTAGGATGAAACACCAAATCAGCAGGGCCTCACCAGAAATACTGATGTACACCCAGAATATGGTGGCAGGTATGAGGTGATATGCTAGTGACAGGGTCTGGTAGGTGACCCCCTATAGTAAGGTTCTTTCCAACCAGTACCCTGATAATTAGTCTTCCAGTTACTCACTGAGGTCAGTCTAAAATAGTGTCCCATCAGTATAGTTTATTTTCTGAATAATTTAAAAGTTGCTCCATTATCAGTCTGCCTTTAATTTTCTGATTAATCTCTGAACAAGGAGCTCACAGCATGATGTTTAAGACATAAATGGAAACTGCCAGAGTATCTGGTATGTACATAGTCATAGACACACAGATGATTCCATGCACACACAATCTGCTTTAAGTTTACATTGCCTATGCTCTTGTGCATAATGTAGTGGTACCTGGTACCATTCTGGACAGTCAGAGGAGGAGGAGTTTTTATCATTCTTTTCTGTTTAGAACAACACAACAATTTAGTGTCACATTCACTGTCTCTTATTCCTAGTTTCAATAGTACATGCCAAGATGCCTTTCTTTTCTTTTAGTTGTGAAGTGGGGTGCATAACTGACTCATATGGACCTTCTTCATTCTCAGCCTCGGAGCATTGTATGGTTAAGCGACTTGTTCAGAGTCATTCAGTAAGGAAGTGGAGATGGAGGGAATCAGTCCATCTCCCTTTGGTCATAGGAAGCATCTCAGTAACATCACAGAGCTTTAATCCTCTGAGCTAACTGCCACACAACCTTCAGGCATTTTGTACTGCATGAATTGTGATATCACAGAGTTTTAATCCTCTGAGCTAACTGCCACGCAACCTTCAGGCATTTTGTACTGCATGAATTGTGATATCACAGAGTTTTAATCCTCTGAGCTAACTGCCACACAACCTTCAGGCATTTTGTACTGCATGAATTGTGATATCACAGAGTTTTAATCCTCTGAGCTAACTGCCACGCAACCTTCAGGCATTTGGTACTGCATGAATTGTGATATCACTGAGTTTTAATCCTCTGAGCTAACTGCCACGCAACCTTCAGGCATTTGGTACTGCATAAATTGTGATATCGAACAGTGATCAGTATTACAATCATTTCTATAAGCAATTGAATGTTACTAGTTCATCGGATGGTTAGTATTCTATCTAAGAAAATGCATATAAAACAAGCAGGGCAAATGTAAAGCATTTTAGTAGGATTTTCATAATGGATAGGATACAGAGTAACCAATTTTCCAAACAAAATACTCATACAGCCATAGGGAAATAGACATGACAAGGGGACACCTCCTGAAATAGCATTTCAGAAAGGTATTACTGCTGCCATCTAAGTCCTGTTATGTTAAGACGTAAAACAATAAATGCCCAGGAAGTCATTCTTAACAATTTCCTTCACATTCTTAATCTACTTAATATCCATGGGAATATTTGGTGCAATTAACATGCATGTAAATGTTTTAATGTTGGGTAAAAAAAATGAAAACAAAAATAAACAGAACAAGTTGACTATGAGAACAGTAATTACTGAGGCATGGATTAAATATAGTGGTGCAGTGGATAGTGTTGTCACTTCACAGCAAAAGGTTATTCTGTTTGATTCTTTGCTGGGGTGCCTCCTGTGTAGAGTCTACAAGTCCTTCCTGTGTTTGTGTGCATTTCTTCCAGGAATTATGCATTGTCCCACATTCCAAATCCATGCAGTAGGTAGATTGGACACTCTAAACTGACCGTAGGTGGGAGTGTAGTATATAAGTGTGTGTGGTATGGAAAAACAGCCATGGCAAGTCTAGACCCTGCCAGATTGGTCCTTAAATCTAGTTGATTGTCACTGTTGAAGTGACATGCTGACCCCACATGTAAAAATGGGAAAAGGGGTTATGGATGGATGGAAGATTAAAAGTTACTAACATCTGCTAAAGATATCCCTGAGGACCATTCAGATTTCTGAAAATCATGTCTTGTCAGATTAGGCAACAAAGGACAGGACAAAAATGTGAACAATCTGAGGTGCAATTTTCTGCAGTCTCTAAAATACATTATCATCATTAAATTGTTATAAGTTTCTGGGAGGTGAACTGAATTTTTTTTAGATTTCTTTACTGACTTTATTGAAATAATTAATATTTCCACGCCAACACATGGAGTTGCTTCAGATGTAATCATATGCCCACCTATCATAACTAATATATATACTCCACATAAAAGTGCAATTATAACATACACACACACACACACACACACACACACACACACACACACACACACACACACACACACACACACACACACACACACACACACACACACACACACACACACACACACACACACACACACACACACACACACACACACACACACACACACACACACACACACACACACACACACACACACACACACACCTCATTTTGCCTACTGCATGACCTGGGTCTATATTAGAACATCGAATATTTAATAGTTTGAATCACTAAAGGTCGACCTTTAGTGATCGAACTGTTAAAACATTGAATGTTCAGAAAAATAAAAATAAAAACAACAAAAAAAAACTAAGCAGTGTAGGCGGGGGGCAAGCCCCCATGAACCCCCCACATCCCCCGCTACTTAAATCTACCATCTTCGAGACAGCACTACATTGAAGTAAATGGAAATATCCCCTTATGGAGATTTCCTTTTACTTGTTCGATGTTCTGCAGTTTCACTATCCTCGTGTCGACAATGTCAGATTCGACATTGTCGGCTTTCGAGAATTTAATATAGACTCGCATGACCTAGAGCAAATTACATAACCAGACAGTCCTTTGGGGTATTTGGGAATTTGGGTTAGTCTCATTAGTGGTCTGCTGGTCTGCATGCCTAGTAACTAGCTAAAACTAAGACATTGCTCATTTCTCTAACCCCTTCTTCACACCTCACCTCATTAGTTGACAGCATTGTAGGAACTTTCCCCACATTACTTTTCTTGTTTCCAAAATCAATATGTATCTCATTGTTTGCTTCCAGTATATTCTCATGTTCTTCTCCATCCTACTGATCTTGTCTATCCATTTAGTCAGCTAAATAATGCAATTCTATGTCTGCCTCCTTCTCTCAAAAAATGCTAAATAAGTTGACCCTGTTCCTACTTCCAGATTAGGCAGCCTGATACTTACTCCCACTTCTTAAATGCATAATTTGCAAGAGACCTGCACCTCAGACCCAACAGTCTAATTTCAACCCCTCAGTATCCAGCCTTAGCATTTCCATATTACCCTCTATCCTCCTGCATATGCAGATTATCAGCACCCTTCTCCCTACATCTCCAACAGATATCAGATATCAATGCTTGTTGCCTTATCTGCTTATCTGGTGTTTATGCTGCCTGCAAACTATCTGTAATTACATATCCAAGATTAGTATCACCTACCTGACCCGTCTGAATGCTGCCCAGATGTATCCCGAGAACTTCTCTTCCAGCCACTTCTCATCCTCTTTGTCTCAGCTTGCCTTGAAGAGTCTCTGCACTGTCCCAACTCTTCTTATTCCATCTCTCAATATATACATCCCAGCTGACCTTTCCTCCATGGCACCTCATTATGCTAGATGGATACCTTTTATCATTGCACCCCTACCCAGAGCCATAGTTGACTCATCCTGTATCCAGTGCTATTGCCTGAACTGGCTCCCTCTGTTATTAAGGTAAGGAGGAAAAAAAGTCTGCTTACAATCTGGCTATCGGGCTTTCGTTTCTAATCTCAACATCAAGCCTGATTCTACAGTCATCAACTAAGTCAAATAAAAAAAAAATCTTTCAATTCAAATCTTTTACAAATTTAGAATGACACTTGTAACAATGTAGTAAGTGGTGTGATACAGTTTATAATGTATACCAACCATGAATCACTAAACTTCTTTAGTCTTGACTGCAAAAGCAGTATTTAATTCTGTTCTGTCATTTAGAAATGTCTATACAGAAATGTTTTGTCTAAAAAGTTCTGCCCAAGAAAATGGTATCTGAGCTTATCAGTTAAAGGCTTAACCGTCTAATACATTTAAGTGGTAACTGACAGTCTAGCAAATTACTATTCGGGTTCTCAAGTTAGTTTTCAAAGAGCATTCATCTGGTGAAGCTTCTCATGATGACAGATTCTAGTTGATATGGGTGACATGATTAAGTCCCACTTTAGGATTAAACACCAAATCAGCAGGGCCTCACCAGAAATACTGATGTACACCCAGAGTATGGTGGCAGGTATGAGGTGATATGCTAGTGACAGGGTCTGGTAGGTGACCCCCTATAGTAAGGTTCTTTCCAACTAGTACCCTGATAATTAGTCTTCCAGTTACTCACTGAGGACAGTATAAAATAGTGTCCCATCAGTATAGTTTATTTTCTGAATAATTTAAAAGTTTCTCCATTATCAGTCTGCCTTTAATTTTCTGATTAATCTCTGAACAAGGATTTCACAGCATGATATTTAAGCCATAACTGGAAACTGCCAGAGTATCTGAGATGTACATAGTCACACACAGATGATTTCATGCACACACAATCTGCTTTAAGTTTACATTGCCTATGTTCTTGTGCATAATGTAGTGGTACCTGGTACCATTCTGGACAGTCAGAGGAGGAGGAGTTTTTATCATTCTTTTCTGTTTAGAATAACACAACAATTTAGTGTCACATTCACTGTTTCTTATTCCTAGTTTCACTAGTACATGCCAAGATGCCTTTGTTTTCTTTTAGTTGTGAAGTGGGGTGCATAACTAACTCATATGGACCTTCTTCATTCTCAGCCTCAGAGCATTGTATGGTTAAGTGACTTGCTCAGAGTAATTCAGTACGGAAGTGGAGATGGAGGGAATCAGTCCATCTCCCTTTGGTCATAGGAAGCATCTCAGTAACATCACAGAGCTTTAATCCTCTGAGCTAACTGCCACACAACCTTCAGGCATTTTGTACTGCATGAATTGTGATATCACAGAGTTTTAATCCTCTGAGCTAACTGCCACGCAACCTTCAGGCATTTTGTACTGCATGAATTGTGATATCACAGAGTTTAATCCTCTGAGCTAACTGCCACGCAACCTTCAGGCATTTTGTACTGCATGAATTGTGATATCACAGAGTTTTAATCCTCTGAGCTAACTGCCACGCAACCTTCAGGCATTTTGTACTGCATGAATTGTGATATCACAGAGTTTTAATCCTCTGAGCTAACTGCCACGCAATCTTCAGGCATTTGGTACTGCATGAATTGTGATATTGAACAGTGATCAGTATTACAATCATTTCTATAAGCAATTGAATGTTACTAGTTCATCGGATGGTTAGTATTCTATCTAAGAAAATGCATATAAAAAAGCAGGGCAAATGTAAAGCATTTTAGTAGGATTTTCATAATGGATAGGATACAGAGCAACCAATTTTCCAAACAAAATACTCATACAGCCATAGGGAAATAGACATGACAAGGGGACACCACCTGAAATAGCATTTCAGAAAAGTATTACTGCTGCCATCTAAGTCCTGTTATGTTAAGACGTAAAACAATAAACGCCCAGGAAGTCATTCTTAACAATTTCCTTCACATTCTTAATCTACTAAATATCCATGGGAATATTTGGTGCAATTAACATGCATGTAAATGTTTTAACGTTGGGTAAAAAAAAATAAAAAAAAAATAAACAGAACAAGTTGACTATGAGAACAGTAATTACTGAGGCATGGATTAAATATAGTGGTGCAGTGGGTAGTCTTGTCACTTCACAGCAAAAGGTTATTCTGTTCGATTTTTTGCTGGGGTGCCTCCTGTGTAGAGTCTACAAGTCCTTCCTGTGTTTGTGTGCATTTCCTCCAGGAATTATGCATTGTCCCACATTCCAAATCCATGCAGTTGGTGGATTGGGCACTCTAAACTGATCATAGGTGTGAATGTAGTATATAAGTGTGTGTGGTATGGAAAAACAGCCATGGCAAGTCTAGACCCTGCCAGATTGGACTTTAGATCTAGTTGACTGTCACTGTTGAAGTGACACGCTGACCCTACATGTAAAAATGGGAAAAGGGGTTATGGATGGATGGATGGCTAAAAGTCATTAACATCTACTAAAGATATCCCTGAGGACCATTCAGATTTCTGAAAATCAAGTCTTGTCAGATTAGGCAACAAAGGACAGGACAAAAATGTAAACAATCTGAGGTGCAAGTTTCTGCAGTCTCTAAAATACATTATCATCATTAAATTGTTATAAGATTCTGGGAGGTGGACAGAATTTTTTTTAGATTTCTTTACTGACTTTACTGAAATAATTAGTATTTCCATGCCAACACATGGAGTTACTTCAGATGTAATCATATGCCTACCTATCATAAGTAATATATATACTTCACATAAAAGTGCAGTTATAACATACAGTACACACACACACACACACACACACACACACACACACGCACACACGCACACACGCACACACACACACACACACACACACACACACACACACACACACACACACACACACACACACACACACACACACACACACACACACACACACACACACACACACACACACACACACACACACACACACACACACACACACACCTTATTTTGCCTACTGCATGACCTGGGTCTATATTAGAACATCGAATATTTAACAGTTCGAATCACTAAAGGTCGACCTTTAGTGATCGAACTGTTAAAACATCAAATGTTCATAAAAATAAAAATAAAAACAACAAAAAAACTAAACGGTGTAGGCGGGGAGCAAGCCTCCATGCACCCACCACATCCCCCGCTACTTAAATCTACCATCTTCAAGACAGTACTACATTGAAGTAAATGGAAATATCCTGTTATGGAGATTTCCTTTTACTTGTTTGATGTCCTGCAGTTTCACTATTCTCGTGTCGCCAATGTCAGATTCAACATTGTCAGCTTTCGAGAATTTAATATAGACTCGCATGACCTAGAGGAATTCACATAACCAGACAGTCCTTTGGGGTATTTGGGAATTTGGGTTAGTCTCATTAGTGGTCTGCTGGACTGCATGCCTAGTAACTAGCTAAAACTAAGACATTGCTCATTTCTCTAACCCGTTCTTCACACCTCACCTCATTAATTGACAGTATTGTAGGAACTTTCCCCACATTATGTTTCTTGGTTTCCAACATCAATATGTATCTCACTGTTTGCTTCCAGTATATTCTCATGTTCTTCTCCATCCTGCTGATCTTGTCTATCCATTTAGCCAGCTAAATAATGCAATTCTATGTCTGCTTCCTTCTCTCAAAAAATGCTAAATAATTTGACCCTGTTCCTACTTCCAGATTAGGCAGCCTGATACTTACTTCCACTTCTTAAATACATAATTTGCAAGAGACCTACACCTCAGACCCAGCAGTTTCCATGTCAATAGCTTTCTTATTCTGCCCAATATCACTAAACTATACTTTTTCTTCCTAGGTCAGCCTTTACTCTATACCCCATCTCTAGCTTAATTTCACATTAAGTTCATGAATTTCCATTTATTTCTTCATAAGATAGTTTAGGATAGGATAGGATAGTTTGGGGCTACTTCAACTGCATTTTCTTAAGTTTGCTTTCCTTCCCCTCAGACTGTTTTTCTTTGAATTTATTAATACCCACACTCAGTCATAATATGCTCCTTCCAGAATACTTTCAAGTGATTCCTTCCTGAAAGACTACTAGAGCTTTTGCAAGTCAGTGGCTAATTTTGATTTGTAGATGGCTGCTGCAGTTGAAAATCTCCAAACAAAGTATTTCAGCTTGTGTAGATATCAGAGAGTTTCATTCTGGTGTTTGTTGCCAACAGAATATGGACATTATGATAAAGCAACATTGTTTTTGGTAAACACACTACAGTGGAGGTGAAAATGACTCTTCACATTTGCAAAAATCACTTTAACTTCCATCTCTATAAGTCACGATCGCTGTCTCCACCTCAAAGTCCCAAACCTTCACCACAGCACATGAAGGGAATTCAGTGCCCTGGACAGAACACCCATTTGATAAACTCAACCATAGTTCAAAGTTAAAAAAACAATTAGATCATGCAACAATTGACCACAAAAGCAATCACATGCAGACACCTTGTAAACTCTGTTGTTCTGTACTTATGTAGTTTAACTACCTTTAAAGCCAGTCCTTTTTGATACATAGATTACAAGCTGTCTATATATCAATCACTTGGTTTACAACTCATAAGCTGACAGATATCTGGCAACTCATAAAAATTGCCACCCAGGGAGTTGCCCCATTTGCCCAAGTGCTTCATCACAGCTCACACTTGTCAGTCCCACAGTCTACTACTGCCCTAGCCAATGTCTTTCAACATCTCAGAGCTAGAAATCTGGACAAAGCCAAAAAAAATGAGGGGATAAAGACCCATAAATAGGGAGAGATTTTAAATATTGCTCCTATAAACTTAGAAAGTTGTTAGAATGATATATTTTACACTATTATATATTTTCTGAAGGATATGAAGTCTGAAACTCAAATGTCGGTTATTGTTTAGAATTATTTATTGTCTTTAATCCTCAATGATTTTTCAGAAAACCACAAATTCTATAAGGATCAGACCAAAAATAAGAGGCAAAAATGTGGACATTCTGCGAAAATCTGAACAGTTGAGAGATATGTCGAGCCATGATCTAGTATACTCTTTCTTCCATTCCCTCACCTCCTTATCACCAAGGTCCTCTCAACTCACCCAAAACTGCCTCATGTAATTGCTTATACCGTATTACCCCAAACCTAAACTTCACCCTTGTACTTCCTTTACATTCAACAAATTCAAAATCGTCAAAACCTCTCTCCTCTGCTTTCTGACACCTCCCAGGATACCTTAAAAAGTTTAAAACTCTTCTCCAGCTACACAAAAGCATACTTTTTATATCAGTTCAAATAATTACCTGGAGAATTTGAAGTCTATGCCCACCTACTCCCCTCTGTTTATACCTTACATATATCTGATTTAATCTTTTCCACAATTTACTGATACGTATGAGGATGCCTGACTAACAGTCACTTTTACTCCAATAATCTTATTTTGTTCATGAGGTAATTTTCACACAGCTTGCAGTTTATATATACTAATATGTAGTAAACTTGCAAATCTTCACTCTAAAACACACATACAACTCATCTTCTTGCACATGTGTACTGCCACATCTGAGGCTCTCAAAATTGTATCCCTTCTCTCTTTAAATCTTTCTGATTTATTTAATGTTCACCAATTTGTTTTCTGGTTTTGTCTGTTTTACCAGAAAAAAAAAAAAAAAAACATAAGACAAAAAAAGTCATAGCAAAAAGTTTCACTTTATTACACCAGTAAGTGCTCTTTCAGGAGCCAAAAGCAGTTAACTGAGTATTTCAGCATGACATCTTTGTATTCTGTTTTTTATTTTATCTATGTTCTCTATTTTATACAGCTTTGCTAGTAACCTAGAGGAATTCAGACATTTCTTGCATGAAACTTAGGGAAAAGTATTAATGGCTGGAGAATTAAATTTACCAGAAGCAAACTGGAATAATATTGATTCAACAACATTAGTAAGGAATTCATTCAGAATGTATGTTCTAGAACAATTGCTTCATGTTGTAAAAAAAGCCTACCAGGAAATGGAGCATACTAGCAATTGTGTTCCTAAGAAATGATTATCAGTTTATGACAAGTCTTACTACCACTGATCTGCTGTCATCATGTTGTTATAATGGTTATCTTGCTTATAGATAATCCTGCCAAACTGAAATCTAAATTAATGCACAAAAGTTTAATAACAAATTACATGGAAGCAAATCAATATCTAAGCAAAATGAACTGGAGTGATGCACTCAGTGGAAAAACTGCAGGATAAATGTGACAAGTTTTGAAAGAGAAAATTTTCAATGCAAAAAAGTTGTTGTGTCTTTCGGCTTTTCCCGGTTAGGGTTTGCCACAGCGGAACTCCGGTCCGCTAATGATTGGTAGTTGATTTTTACATGCCGAGTTACCAGCCCTGACACACAACCTTCAACGAAGGTACGCCCATTCACGCATGTCTCCACGCAGAAGACGCTCTAGCTGAGAATCGAACCGGACAGCATCTTACAGTGAGGTGACAACACTACCGCAGCACCACCACCGCGGAACTTTCAATGCAAGTAAAGTGAAAAACACATTTAACATTAGGATCTACTACACAAGGTCAACAGGATGCATTTCCATAAGAACAAGACACTTGATTAAGGTGAGAGACAAAAATATAAGAAATGTTAAAGAGGTCAAACTATAACTGGAAACTGAAACAAACAAGCTAAACAGACAAACTATGCATCGTATGAACGAGGATCATGAAAAAATTGAAGAAAAATTTTATAAAGTTATTGAACATAATAGAAAACATTATACGTACATAAGATATGGCAGGATTGAAGACACACAAACTGATAAACTGTATGCAGTGTATAACATTCTTCCGAAACACAACAGTTTATATATATATATATATATTTATATATAGGTCTACTTCATAACAACAAAAGACCAGAAGAATGAAATGCAGAACACTGAGACGAAAACACCGAAACCCCAGAACACCAAAAACCACGTAAATTTACAAAACACACATAACACACTAAAACATACACACAACTGCTCCATACTACCAAACAAAACACCCTACACTAATAATAGGTAGGGGGGAAAGCCCCCCTGCACTCCCATGTGGGGGGCTGTGCCCCACACCCCCCCTACTTTAATATTCTAACTCCGGGATCACACAAACAGACACAAAAGACAAACACACACCCACACAGTACAGTCCCTCACACACACACACCACAGTCACAACACACACTTACACACAGCATTTCTCCTCACAAATACACTCACCACACACACTTACCTACAGCAGAACACGAAAAGCACTAATTCAAACTCCAGTAACATCGGGATTTTGAATTTCGCATTTTTCGGTGTTCTGTGGTTTCGTTTTTCTTCTCGGTGTTCCGGATTTCGATCTTCTGGTCCTTCGTCCAACTCAAGTAGATATATATATATATATATATATATATATATATATATATATATATATATATATATATATATATAGATATAGATATATATATATAGATATAGATATATATATATAGATATATATATATATATATATATATATATATATATACACATATACATACACACAAAATGTTATGCAACACAGTTTGCTAAATTGTCCAAGTAATATCCAGATAACTTCAAATACTGAAATTAGATTATAATGAAAAAGAACTACACAACTGGACCAAAATGAAGCCCAGAAAGGAGATGGAATTTGCAATAATGACCTGAGAACAATTCAGCCTGAACTTCCAGTTCCTTTATATTGTTATTCACTAGGTTATTTAAGTATGGGAAAATTCCTCAAGATTGGAGACATGCCCTCTTTAAACCGATCTTTAAGGCGAGGGGAATAGGATAAAACCAGTCATAAAGACACCTACGTTTAATTTTTGGTGCAGCAAAGTCATGGAGAATGTTATTTGGAATTAAATATTGTCAGAATTGCAAAGGTTGTGACTTGAATGTATTGATCAGTATGCATTTGTTGAAAATAAATCTATAACCACCTGTAACACGATGTTGTATAACAATATAATATCTATAAGTGAGAAATTGTGTTGTGATTAATTTATATAGATTTAACTACAACATTTGATAGAATTATACACAACATACTGATCAGTAAATTAGAACAATTAGTTATGATACAATCTTGATAAGATGGATAGCTGCCTGGCTTAGGACATGGCATGTTCATATAGCAATAAGACAGGGTACATTTTTTTGTATTTTCTGGTCGTTTTCTCTCTTGGCCTCTGCTGATTTTTTTTTTTCCTCAGACTTTCTCAATAAAAAATTTAAATATATAAAAATTCAACCAAAAGAACTCGTCCCTCCTCAAATCCAGAACTATGTTGAAATTCCCTTATATCTGTCACCTCCTATTACTCCTAAATACTTAACCCAGATACTAATCATCCTGATATAGCTTGTATATTGACCTGATCAAAGACCACTGTTATTTGTAATTCACATAATAAGCACCCACCTCCCCACTTTAACTGACCAAATCCCTTCACTTCATTGCACTTATTCACCTTTTAATAGAGCAATCAACATTTCCTCCATTCTGCTCAATTCATCTACCAGTTTTTGCTTGACAAACTCCTTATCTCTTCGACTTTGAGATTTATTTTTTCTTGCATGAAACACAGGAGGGAAGAAAAATATTAGCTAGGGACTTAAATTTACCAGAAACATACTGGAATAATATTGATTTACAATGTTAGTAAGAAAATTATTCACAGCGTTTATTTAGAACAACAATTGCTTCAGATTGCAAAAGAAAAAAAAAAACTACCAGGGGCTGGAACATACTAGACATTGTTTGTGTTCCCAAAGAAATTACTGTAACTTCAAGTCAAGTTTTACCACCATTGATGTGCAGTGATTATGAGGTTATAAAGGTTAATCTGTCGTTAGGTAATTCTGTCAAACTGAAATCTAAGCCAATGCACAGAAGGTTAATTGCAGATTATATGGAAGCAAAGCAGTCACTATGTAAAACTAACTGGAGTGAGGTGTTCAGTGGAGAAACTGCAGATTGAATGTGGAAACTTTTGAAAGAGAAATTGAGTGCAAAAAAAAAAAAAAAATGTTTAACATCAGTATCTAGTCATAAAACATGAGGTGGATGTATTTACATAAGAACAATATATCTGATTACGGTGAGAGACAAAAAATATAAGAAATGGAAGAGAGTAGAACTACAACTTTGAAAACTAAAATAAACAAGCTGGACAAACAGATTAAGCATAGTGTGAGACAAGATCAAGAAAAATTTTAAGAAAATCTATATAAATATATTGAGCATAATCAGAAACCTTTTTATAGATACATAAGACGTGGAAGGAGTAAAAACACACAGATCGATAAACTGTGCAGATTCTAAACTTTTTTCTCAGACACAGCAGATTATAGATATATTTACAAAATCTTATACAAAACAGTTTGGCTCCACAAAAGGGGTGGTAAGTTGTCCTAGCGACATCCAGGTAACCTCAGATACTGGAATCAAATTAGATTATATTGAAAAAGAAATGCACAAACTAGATCCAAACAAAGCACAGGGAGGAGATGGAATTAGTAACAATCACCTGACAACACTTTAGCAAGAACTTACAGTACCATTATATCTATTATTCACTAGATCATATAAATATTGGGAGATTCTTTAAGACTGGAGACATGCGCTTATTAAACCTGTTTTTATGGGAAGGGGGACAAGGACAAACCCAGAGTCCTGTAGACCCTTAAGTCTAAGTACGTTAGGGGAAAATAACGGAGAAGGTAATATTGGATAAGTTATTGTCAGAACTAGATAGGTTGAGACTTCAAACCATATATCAGCATGCATATGTTGAAAACAAATCTATTACCACCTATAACATGATGTTCTATAACAATATAATAGTTATGAATGAAAATTTGTGCTGTGATGTAATTTATATAGATTTAACTTCAGCATTTGACAAGGTCATACACATAACACTGATCAATAAATTTGTACAGCTAGGTATTGATGTACTCTTGATAAGATGGATAGCTGCATGACTTACAAATAGGACATGACAAATATCATACAGCAACTGGACAGGTGAAATCCTTGGTCACAGTCAGAGTGTCCAACAGGGCTGTGTCCTAGGCCCTTACTCATTTAGATTGTATATTTCATACTTAACTTTTTCATCTGAGGTATTCTATAGTCTATATGCAGATGACCTGAAATTGGGTAAACTGATTACATGTGTTACAGATAGGACATGTCTGCAAAATAACTTGACTAAATTGACCATCTTGGCACAGGAGAATAATATGCTGATAAATACATCAAAAAACTAAGCATAAGAAATGTGGTAGGCATAAACTGAAAGGTGAATATTTTAATACAGCACACAGTGATTGAAACTGTAGACTCATTTAAGGACCTGGGTATATGATTGGATTCAGCTATAAGTTTTTCTAATCATATCAACCAATTGGTTAATGAGAGCTATAGAGCTATAAGTTGTATAAAAAGATTTATAAAGTCTAGGAAATCAAAAATAATGAAGCCATTGAAAGGCCAGTGGTACAGTGGTTAAGGTGTATGCCTTTCAACCACAAGGTGCAAGGTTTGATAGTTACATTAGACCCAAACTTGAGTATGGAATAACAATATGGAAACCCTATAAGAAAACAAGCATGAGTAAACTGGAAAGCGTACAATGGAATGATATCCATGGATGTGAATATTTAAGTTATTATGAAAGACTAAAATATCTGAACTTGTACAGTGTCTCTTACAGATATTTAAGAGGAGATCATATTCAGGTATATAAAGCATTTAGGGACAACTACCTATGGGAATGTTTGGGGTTATCAAAAAGTGCTAGATAATCATCATACAACCCGTGTATAAGATTCTATAGGAATGAGAAGTGTACTAATTGGTTCTCTGACAGAGTAGCTAATGCATTGAACAGACTACTAAATTACATTAAAGCAAATTGGGCTAATTTCTATCTCTTTCATTTCCCTGCTATGAAACTCGCATTTGTGCAGTTTTGTATGCTGGGCAGCGCCAGTTAGCTAGGGTATAACTATTCCCAGCTCCACAAAGTCTAGTCTTCAATTTTTTCCTTGGAACTAGACAAACTTTCAACTTAAGCACTCAAACCATTCACGTCTCATCCCAACACATGCTCAAAACTCATAGCAAGCACTAATAAACCTTAGCACTAGACACCCTTATACTGTAGAGAAGGACAAGGCTTTCTATTCAACCTTACCTGCCAATCAGTAAAACATTTCACTGTACCTATCCAGGCATGTCCAAAGGGCAGTTTCAGCTGTAATCTCCAGTCCAACTGGTGAATCTGGGCATTTTGAGGCACTGTTACAATTGCCTCATGTACACAGACAACCCTCTCCTCCTTCCACCAAACACTAATACATGCAAGAGATACAATTATACAGCCAAACTGGAGGCTAAGCTATATCAACCCAAGACTGGACCAGGCAGTCAAGAGGAGAATGGAATTACTTGCATCACACCACCAGTCTCACATAGACCTATGAAACCAGCACAGGTAAAAAACACACGTAAATACACAAAAACATACTTGGAGGCTCTAAATAAAAATATGCAAAAGCAACAGAGACCTCCGAAGCAGACATCCAAGCAACATCCACCCCCCCAACACAAACCATGAAACACATACTTCACAAAACCAGTGTGTCACACAATCACAACCCTTAAGGCAAAATAACATTCCCAACACACTAGTAATAGGTGACTCTATAGTCAGGCACACTGACGTCCCACTTACTAGGTTGAACAAAGAGAAGGTTACTGTTAGCTGCCTGTTGGGTACCAGGATCCGCCACATAACACAAGCACTCAGGTCACTCCAGAACAAGTACAAATATGACTCTGTCATTGTCCATATTGGTGTGAATGACCTTTGATGTACCTACCCTGGACTACATGAAAAGAGACATGGAGGAGCTCTCTGATCACGTAGCCCAGGCCGGTATGACCCTGACCCTGAGTAGCATCCTGCCCTCACCAAGAATGATACCACGGTATAGAGAAAAAATTATCAATTTCAACAATTGGCTAAGCTTCTGGTGTCAATCAAAGGGGATCCAGTGTCTGTCAGCCTGGGATGACATGCTTGACAAGCCACACTGCTGCACTAGAGATGGCTTACACCTGTCACCCTTAGGCATCCGAATACTGGCCAAGGCACTTGCCATCCCCATATGCCTTTTTTAGTCAAGGCTCAAAAGAAAAACCCACCACCGTAAATAGCACAAGTAACAAACAAAACTGAGGGTAATGCTACTCAATGCCAGAAGTCTAAACCTCAAAATGCATGCACTCAAGGCACTCTTCAGTATGGAGGAAATTGATATATGTGCAGTAACAGAAACCTGTTTTAAGGATCCAGAGAGCACCCCAGCACTACCAGGTTACAACTCATACCATACATTTTGGCCACAAAACCTGGACCGAAATACAAAAGGCGGGGGAGTATCCATATTCATCAAGGATACCCACACCTCCAGGTTAGTGGCACAGCATGATGCTTCAGAGATCATCCATGTGCAACTAAAAATGGGCAAAACTGCTATTCAAATTATAGCTTGCTAGAGATCATCCACCATGTCCCAGGACCCCCACTCCGCATTCCTGGAAACACTGGGAAACATAAAGGTCCTACCAAACACCCTGATATGGGTGATTTCAATTACCCAAACATTAACTGGGAGTACTACTCAAGTACAAATTCCCTTGCCCAACATTTCCTAGAATTTATAAACTGAAACGCCCTTGATCAACTGGTCAACACCCCCACCAGAGGTGACAACATATTGGACCTGGTCATCACCAACATGGGCGACCGGTGTTCCACACCGGAGGTCAACCCCTCACTGATTAGATCTGACCATAAACTAATAACACTGGATATCCACATTCCGCCACCATCCCCGGTCAAAGAAACCACCGTGAAAAACTTTTCAAAATCAAATTTCATGTTACTTAAGACCAAGGTGGGAAGATTCAAAGCCCCAATGCTAAAGGGTAACGCTGTCCAAGCTGCAAAATCCTTTACTAATGTACTCTACGGGCACCTACAAGAATGCATGGATCCTGCTATCCCAAACAAAACCAAGACTCACTCCTCCAAGAAAAGGAAACCAGTCTGGTGGACCCCTGCCATAAACAAGCTAGACAATCGAAGGAGGAAACTAGTACAGAAAAGAGTAAAATCCCAAGAAGGGAAGACATCCCTGATCAGTATCAGCAAGAAACTACGTTCCCTCATAAAGACATTCATGGCAAGCTTCGAAAGAAAAATTGCCATGTACTCCAAAGATAACCACAAGGCATTCTTTAGCTATGTCAAAGTGGCAATTCTCATATCTGCTTGGAGTTAGTGCAGAATGGCACAAAATACACTGAACCGACCAATATAGCCAACATCCTGACAGACAGGTTCAGTACAAACTTCGTTCCCTCTCACCCCCAAAAGGGCCCATAACTATACCAGAAGAATGCAGTGCCCCTGAAATCACACTCAGGTTAAAACAGCCCTCTCCAAAGCAAAAAACACAGCATCAATGGGACCAGATGGTGTCCCAGGCTGCGTCCTACATGAGCTCAAAGATGAACTAACTCCTCACCTAAATACACTGTTTAAAATCAGCCTCTTCACTGGCTACATGCCCACAGAATGGCATACAGCAATGGTTATTCAAATATACAAAGGTGGAGCCACAACGGACCCCAGGAACTATCGCCCTATAAGCCTGACTAGCTTGGTCTGCAAAGCTATGGAGCACATCATCATGGATCTCATTAACAGAGACATTGGGAGCCTCCAAACACTGGACCCTATCCAGTTCGGCTTTGTTAAGGGAAGATCATGCCTCCTAAACCTGGTGGACTTCTTTGAGATAGTTATCAAGGATATAGTTGAGGGAAAGGTGATCCACACAGCCTACTTAGGCCTTGCAAAGGCCTTCGACACCATTCCCCACTCAGGTATTATAGACAAGCTCACTACCCTGAACATAAACCCCTATATCATGAGATGGGTTGCCAACTGGCTCACGGACAGAACCCACATGGTAAGAGTTGCAAGAGCTAGGTCTGACTCTAAACCGGTTACAAGTGGCATTCCCCAGGGCTCAGTCCTAGGACCCCTCCTGTTCGGCATATACTTCTCAGAGGTACAAGCAAGCGCAGGAGGACTATGGCTGACCAAGTTCACAGACAACTGCAAACTAGGGGCTATAATTGACTCTCTGGCAGGCATAGACATCCTCCAAAAGGGTCTCACTGAGACAGATACCTGGTGTCAAAACCATGGCCTCAAGCTAAATGCCAAAAAGTGCATAGTCATCCCCTTTGGAAAAAACAAAGTACCCACAAACTACCACATAGGTTGTAGCCCCCTAAATATGGAATACGTAATAAGGGATCTGGGGACCCAAGTAGATAGTAATCTCTCCTTTGATAATCACATTGCCAAAGTGGTTAGAAAATCCTTCTATGTGGCCCAACTAATCACAAAAGGGTTAGCATCCAGATCGAAAGAGGTCATTGGGCCCCTCTACGCATCACTCATCAGACCCATCATAGAGTACACTGCCCCCATTTGGGATGTACCTTACAAGACACCTGCAACAACTGGAAAAACCACAGAAGTACCTCACCAAGAGGATCACTGGCCTGAAGCAAATACCCTATGCAGCTCGACTGAAGAAACTCCAGCTGTACTCGGTTGCATACCGCCTACTCAGAGGTGATCAATGCCTGACATTCAAGGCCATGTCCAACCCAGAATTGATGGACATGCTCCACCTAAAGAAAACTATATCCCCTCAAGCCACACACTCCAGGGATCTAAACCTCACCACAACAATGATTAGGATGTGCTGGAGGGATAGATTCCTGTCACAGAGACTTCCCATGCTCTGGAACAAGATTCCACTCTACATTAGGCAGAACTCCTCGCTAACCCTATTCAAGAGAAACCTTGATGAGTGGATGGGAAACAGAAAGTTTACCCCGGGGATCACTTCAACGGCTCTGCTGGACAGAGGCACAGGGAACAAATCTAAGGGGGCGGCGAAAGCCAACACATTCCAGCAAGGCTTATAAATGCCTTTAGGCAGGTAGCCTAGTACCTACCTATGAACCTATGAACCTATAAGTACTAGTTTAGATATTTTAAGAACAGCCTGGATACTTATTATGGGAACAAGTGATTTGGCATACTGGCAAGCTAGAAGGGCATTAATGCCCGTGCTTGAAATATTTGTATGTATGTATGTATGCATGTATGTATGTATCTTCTACAACATAGCTATATGCATTCCTGTCATCACAATCTAACCAACACTTTTAAATAAGGTTCTTTAACCACATCTATTCAAAACTGCCATTATCTAACTTCAGGTCTCTTTCCTGCACCTTCCCCCCTCATAGTCCACAGCTGGCCCACTGGATGTAAGATAAAAGGCATGTGGACATCCAGGACTATGGTCACCTGCTCTTTGTGGACAGCAGATCACGTAGGTGTACCCCCTCCATCCAGAAGTTTCCTTGATCTACTGCTAAGCAGGGTCCTTTTTCTTACTACTCCCTCTCTATTCCAAACTCTGTTGATCTACAGCTATCCATTTCTTCATCCATTCCTACTCATCACCCTTAATCACTGGACCTTTTATTTATTCTGATTAACCATTTCATCCTGGTTCACCTTCGTGCCGGTCTGCTTGGCTCTACTTGTTATTTACCTCTAGATATCCCCAAGACTCCAACTTAAGCCCTTCCATCCTCCCCACTATTACTACTGACTCAAACAGTACAACCCTCCCTGCTTTCTTTTAAACTTTGAATGGTTTCATGCAAACCACTTACCCATAGCCCCAAGTTATCCATACATAACTCTATGTCATTCTTCCAAACAGCTCTTACCAACATAACTTATACACTACAGTTAATACATAGCAAAAGAGTCATTCACCTCCTTAGTCCCTTCCCAATCCTTTCATGTAAAAGATGTGATTTACTTTTGTGCATTTCCTGCTTCATAGTGGGTGTCTCCCCAACACTGGATTTTGCTCAAAGTCTTCTCAGATTTGGAAGAGACAAGTAAACAGCAAAAGAGAAAAATAGATATCCCTACATAATACATAATTACATCCACATTGCAATTTGAATATTTGGCTGCTAATCTCTCCAGATGTGGCTTGGTACTTAATAATGCCTTAATATGCCTCACAGCAAGTCCTTTTATTATGTGCTCCTTTTTGGTCTGCCTAATATAACATTCAGTTACTTTTTACATTCCTCCAGGGCACAAGTTCCCTTAAACTGTCACTAATGCCAATGACAGGTAGGTAGGTATTCATAGGTTCATAGATAGGTACTAGACTATTAGCCCTAGGGCCTATATAAGCCTAGCCAAAAAGGTACCCTGGCTTTCACCACCCGAGAAAATTATTTTCCTGTGCCCCTGTCGAGCAGAGCCACAGAAGTGATCCCTGGGGTGAATTTCCTATTACCCATCCAATTATCAAGATTTTTCTTGAAGAGTGCTAATGAGGAGCTCTGTTTGACATAGATAGGTAGTCTGTTCCAGAGTATGGGAAGTCTCTGGGACAGGAATCTATCCCTCCAGTGTGTTCTGTTTATTGTGGTGACAAGATTTAGGTCCCTAGAGCGTGTAGCTCAGAGGGATTGGGATTTCTTTAAGTGGAGCATGTCCAACAGCTCTGGGATTGACATAGTTTTGTATGTTAGGCAGAGATCGCCTCTACGACAAAGTTTTATTTCTTTTAAAGGTTGTGCAACATCAGAGTAGGTTATTTTAATAAAATATGTAGGAAGTAAATTCCCTTCTGGGGATGTGAGGCACTTGCCCCATGTGATGAACATAACTGTTTTTTTTTGCAAATGCACTTCACTGGAACATCTCCGTGGCAGATCATGATTTAGTATACCATAGCCATATAATCAGTTACTGTCTCTCACACAGATATCTCCTCTTACTCAAACAGCAAAAGTCAGATATCCATTTTATAATAATATATCCCTTATTATAGTTATCCCACCATCATTAATTATGTACATAAACATCATCCAGCTCTTTGGCACTCAGGGAGAGAGCACTGGCTGTCACTCATGTGATCAGCATTTGATTAGTGGCTCCAGCTCTGCAAAAGACAGACAAACAGACAGAGAGAGATAGAGAGGAACGAAGAGTTGGAGCCCACTTATTTCAGACTAATTGAAAGAGAGAGAAATTAAGAGCTGGATCTACGTATCTCAGACAGACGGAGAGAGACAGAGAGAGAATAAGAAAGAGAGAGGAATAAAGAGTTGGAGCTCACTTACCTACCTTCTGGAAGGAGGGTATGAGGAACAAGTGTCACACATGCTTTCAGTTTTTAAAGTCCTGGTGGGGGGCTGAGCTCAGACTAATATGCAGCTAAAGGGGGATGGTGGCTTTGATTTCATTGCACTTGAAGGTAAGGATGACAATCATAGAACCCACTGCACCATTGTGAGCTAAAGCCTTGAGCATTTTCCAGGCATGTGCAAGGATAGGTTAAGAGAAAAACAGAAAACTGCATATCTCCAAGTAAATGATGTCCCCGTATCCCCAGTTACTTGGTCTTGAATGAGCAGTCCTCATGCCAAGAAGCACAAATGGATTAGTAGGGCAAGTGGGAGGAAGGGCTAATCATCAGAGGAGGAAAGAGCAAAAGAAAGTAATCCAAACATAAACAGCATTAGATATTCTCAGAATATCATTAAACATTTCTGGAACATCATTAGGCACTTTTGAAAACATTTGACATTAGGAAGCAGAAAAAAGATAGCAAACTAAATTCTCCTGTTTATTATATCATTACATAATTCTTAGCTTGTCCTACCTACTCTAAACTCAAGAAGATGCATAATTTATAAACAATGAGCTTATAGTCTAAGCAATTTTAACAAACACATATTGAAATGTTAGAAATGCTCAAAACCTGAAAAGGCTGGGTTCAACATTCCTTCGTGTTTTTTTCTGTTTTGATTAGCTATTAGGTAATAATGCCAGCACAAGCCAAGCCAGGATGCTATTCACTATCTCTGCAAAGTTACAGACAACTATTTCCTTGCTTAAATGGCAGCAAAGTCCCAGATACTATAAAATACAATCCCAATTTCCTTGACTGTACACAGTTTCTTTAATTGTACATTTGCATATACAGCTCCACTTTTTTTTGCTCAAGAATTATGTGGGCAAAGCCAAACATAATTGTAGGGAAGAAGGCTGAAAATCAGAAACAAGTTTTCAATTGCACTCTAATTCATTAAAGAAGTTAGTAGCTCAAATGTATTAAAGAAGTTAGTAGCTTAGCATGTTTGGCATAATTACACATTTTCTGATGAATAAGTAGTATGAAACTGTCAATTATGGCTTTACTGATCATCTAAAATGTTAAGTGATTTACTAGAAAATTATAACTTTACAAATTATGTGATTAGTGTGGAAAATGCAATTTAGAGACAGCTATGGTTTATGTGAGAAAGATTTAAGTATTGGCTGATTATCCTGTCTCTGAATCACACTTCTGTAACAATGGTAGTATTTACACTGGTAGTCCATGCATTGTGCTTATAGGTTCATAGGTTCATAGCAGGTTACTAAGCTAATGACCCTAGGGCCTTTACAAGCCTAGCCATGTAAAAAACCTGTGTAGCCTAATTGATCATAGTTAGATGGTTGTTATTAGCAGAGTAAATCTATGATCAGCACTCACTACCACTATCCATGAAGGACATAGGTGCCATCCCCAGGGTGAATTTACAGTTACCCATTCAGTTGTCAAGGTTGCTCTTAAATTGAGGAAGTCTGGTTCATGTGAAGTGGGAGCTTATTCCTTAACACATTCCAGTTGGTACTAATAATCCTTTTAACATCCTCAGAAGCTACAGTATGCTCAAACATCATTGCTCTTGTAAATTGTCCCTCAACTTGGGAATTTTCAAAACTAGCTGCTCCTGCCCTCAGAAGGGGCTTATACTTTTTCCCCATTTGGAAATAACATATTGGTTTATATCCATAACCATATTCAGGGGATATCCCCTATTAATAAACATATTTCTGATAATTTCCATCCTGTCTACCATATCTGAGTACTTAGATGTCATTTTGGCTGATCTTATGCATTGGCCCTTAATTATACTCTTCTTTTGATGATAGGGGTGATGGCTAGAATACTCGAGATAAGAATTGGAGAAACTATTTTTTCTGTATATCCATGACTTAAAGCTATCCTCTGTATGTGAAATGAAAGTATACAGATAGGCTATGCCTCTACCATTAGCTGTTTAAGTAAACTTGAGATATAAACTGTTATTGTTGATGTAATTAATGAATTCAGTGATCTCATCGTCACCTTCTTTCCAGAGAATAAAAAATATCATCCAAAAAGTGGACATAACACTTGATGTGCTCCATACATTTACTCTCAAAAACACATTTATGTTCCCAATCTAATAGAACAAGGTTTGCAAAGATGGGGCCACAAGATGCCCCCATTTCTACCCCCTTAATTTGTCTATAATACTCTCCTTTGTGATATATATAATTGTTTTCGAAAACTATGGACATGAATTCATTTAATAAACTAATTTTATCCCAGTTAAGATTCAAATACTGCTGCATAGAATTACTGAAACTTTCAAGTCCTTCAGACTTGGGTATACATGAAAATAAATCAATGACATCTATGGTTAAAAATGTCAAATCTCTCTCCCATATGTCGCTCGTTAACCATCCTAGAAAATCTCATGAGTCCTTTATCAAATGAGCTACCTTATTGTACAGGTGCTTAAGCCATCTGTCAATTACAACTCTGAAAGGGTAGGATTTGGATTTACTACTGGATATTATTGGTCGAAAAGGGAGCTGTGCTCCATTTTTATGTACCTTAGGAATACCCACTATAGTGGCCAAAGTGGGCATTTCTACCTTCAAATACTTATCTAATTCCTGGGTTATTCTTCGGTCTAAAAGAAACTCTTCTAAATATAAATCAATATGTCTATAGGTGATGTTAATTTGATTCAATGAGACAATTTCATAAGCCTCAGAATGTTTAAGCATCTCATACATCTTCCTAATATACATCTCAGAATCATATACGACAACACCACCCCTTTATCCAGTTTCATAACCCTGATCAGTGGGTTATTGCAAATATCCATTAAAAGTTATAAATAACGAAGCCAAAAAACCAAGAAAAGAGAACACAGCCCAGCAATTCAGGACCCGCAACTAGCAGCAAATTGTTCCAAATCTGATGAAATTACTAGCGGTAGCCAAAGAGTCTTTAGACAAATGATCTTTATTGAAACACACCAAATAATCCAAGCACTTTCACCCATGTAATGTCGGGCTTTCTCAAGGAAAATCTCTAAGCAACATTGTGCACCTCTTTAAATAAGCTCATACAAGTCACATGATAAAATTAGTTAATTAATTAGTAAAAAGCCATTACACTTTAAAGAAACTTCTGCCTGTAACAGAGTGTTACATTTGATTCCAAGTTCTCTGTTACTTTCAAGTTCACTGAGGCATTCCTAAAAAATCTAGTTTATACGCACTCAAACATGTGTAAACTAATTAAAAACTTAAATAATATATCATTAAATACTTATTTCATAGGTTAAATACGTTAAATATATAATTTTTTTTTTTTAGTATAAAAAGTTGAATATTGATAAAATGGTGAGTAAATAAGAAATGTATGTTATAAAATATATATTATAAATTATGCCTGTGATGAACTCTATGTTCACCTAATTAGTCCAATGGTCTAATATTACTCATTTTAAACATACAGAATTTAATAAACTTGTCTTTCTCATTGTTATTAAAATTAAATAAACAAAAATCACATCTAAAACCTTCACCAACAGTATTCACTATAATAATTCATAAATAATATAAAATATTTGTGGAGAATATAAAATATAATTAGATTTAAAATATTGCACTTTTTGTTCAAAAGGGAGAAATGTATATATGAATATGAGTTAAAAAAACTGTATTATAATATGACTTTGAAAGGAATAGTAACTAAAACTGTTTATAACCTTGCTTTTCTCATTTTTAACACACTCATAATATTAATGGAATCATTCAAGCCAGGGGTCTTTATAGAGTTTAATTTCAATTGCAAATATAACTCACGATATTCTAAAGTTGTCTCCCAGTTGCCACCTCTAATGTCTTGTGTAACTTGCTCTAATACAAAAAACTTCACATTCATTTTTTCACACACCAGGGAATGTTTATAAAAAGCATTACTCTCTTTTTAACTTGCTCTAATACAAAAAACTTCACATTAATTTTTTCACACACCAGGGAATGTTTATAAAAAGCATTACTCTCTTTTTGATGATGTGATGAAACAAAAAGAGAGTAATGCTTTTTATAAACAGTCCCTGGTGTGTGAAAAAATGAATGTGAAGTTTTTTGTATTAGAGCAAGTTATACAGGACATTAGAGGTGGCAACTGGGAGACAACTTTAGAATATCGTGAGTTATACTGGCAATTGAAATTAAACTTTATAAAGACTCCCAGCTTGAATGACTCCATTAATATTATGAGTGTGTTAAAAATGAGAAAAGCAAGGTTATAAACAGTTTTAGTTACTATTCCTTTCAAAGTCATATTATAACACAGTTTTTTTAACTCATATTCATATATACATTTCTCCCTTTTGAACAAAAAGTTCAATATTTTAAATCTAATTATATTTTATATTCTCCACAAATATTTTATATTATTTATGAATTATTATAGTGAATACTGTTGGTGAAGGTTTTAGATGTGATTTTTGTTTATTTAATTTCATAACAATGAGAAAGACCAGTTTATTAAATTCTGTATGTTTAAATGAGTAATATTAGACCATTGGAATAATTAGATGAACATAGAGTTCATCACAGGCATAATTTATAATATATATTTTATAACATACATTTCTTATTTACTCACCATTTTATCAATATTCAACTTTTTATACTAAAAAAAAAAAAATTATATATTTAACGTATTTAACCTATGAAATAAGTATTTAATGATATATTATTTAAGTTTTTAATTAGCTTACACATGTTTGAGTGCATATAAACTAGATTTTTTAGGAATCCCTCAGTGAACTTGAAAGTAACAGAGAACTTGGAATCAAATGTAACACTCTGTTATAGGCAGAAGTAAGTGTAATGGTTTTTTACTAATTAATTAACTAATTTTATCATGTGACTTGTATGCGCTTATTTAAAGAGGTGCACAATGTTGCTTAGAGATTTTCCTTGAGAAAGCCCGACATTACACGGGTGAAAGCACTTGGATTATTTGGTGTGTTTCAATAAAGATTGTTTGTTTAAAGACTCTTTGGCTACCACTAGTAATTTCATCAGATTTGGAACAATTTGCTGCTAGTTGCGGGTCCTGAATTGCTGAGCTGTGCTCTCTATCCATTAAAAGTTGCCATTCAGTAGGACTCAAATTACTTCTGATTTTATGCTTACTAGATTTTTCTTGCAACTTATAAAGGTCTTCAGATGTTAGTTTATCAAAAATTTGTTATGACAGGTGCATGGGAGGGTTAAAATTGCTTTTCTTTTTAAAAAGATCACAATTAGTACAAGGATTACAATCCTTAACATAAATAGCTAAATTTAATTTCCTAATATGCAATTTTATTTCAATTAGAGCATCAGCTGCTTTAAATTTAGACATAGGAACATATTTGATTCCTTTAGAAAACATAAAATGTTCCTTTTGTATGCTCAAAGAGGTATAATTGTATATTTTAAAATTGTTGTAAGTGTATATAACTTCTGTATTTATTATTCCCTCCACCCATTCTTCCACTGTTGTTCTCTCCATGATGCCCGCCAATCCCTGTGGTGTTGTCCCTGTCTGTGGTTCCAGTACCCAGGATCCCAATGCTGAGGATACGGGTGGGCTTGTCTTTGCCACCCCACCATGAAAGTTTTTTGAACCACTATTCATCTTTCTAAAATCTACTTTCCTTCTTTCCTCACTGTTATCCTGTCTGGGACGTATGTCATAACTTTTGTTTTCCTTCAGTTTCCAGGGGTAAGCTGTACCAGAACTATACTGCTTTAGATCCCTTTCCACTTTCTTACACTTTTTCTCAAATAACTTGTCACATTTACCATCAATAATATGAATCTGTTTCCAATATAGATTTTTCCATTGCAGAAAAACTAGGTCAGTAGTAATTAAATTATTCAATTTTTCATCTTCATCCAATAATCCACACAATTTACCATCATTACATTTTATCAAAAATTGCATAAATTGAAAACCAAAATTGTTGGACATACGGTTACAGTCATTCTGCATTTCTGAATCCATTTCAACGCCCAAAGGGGCCTTGAAAAATCTAAGTTGAAAAGGTACAATGTTCAAACTAATACAGTGATTTAAGTATGCATTATCCATTTGAACACTCTTTATTTTCTCCAACTTCTTTTGCATACTGAAAATCATGACTTTAACAGTACCATTACTCACATTATTAAGGTTCAAAGCATCTTTAGTGGGGTTAACATTGGTGTTGTTAAATGCAAAATTACACTTTAAAAACTTTTCAAAGTCAAAACCTGAACCATGATTAATTTCAGTTCCATTCTAATGAAATGTTATCTATGTTAGGCACAGTACCTTTGTATTTTGAGGCCTCTGCGACCATTGAATAGGTTCTCTTCAGAACCGTTTGTTTAGGTTTGATGCCATTTTTTTCAAAATCCATGTCTCCACAACCGTAACTATAGTTTCCATTATTAACTCCTTGAAGACTCAAGTTTTCTAATTCTGTCTCAAATCTGATGCCATTGGGTATGGTGGCATTGTTGGAAATAAGGCTTGCCGCTGAATTTCTTCTGCCTTGTCCATTTGGAATGTCTTCCATGGAACCTCCTCCCAATGATGTCATCAGTGATGTATGGGGTTTGCACATAGTAGTAGATGTCCTTCCTGGTAGGCTTAAACCCTCAATAAGTCTAGATAGCTCTCCTTTGATTATGGCAACTTCAGAATACAATCTGTCCATTTCCTCTCTCTGAACGGAAGAAACAATTAGTGGCATATCATCTATGGGTGCATGAACAACGTTCGCTAGCGTTTTGATGAAGCCCAAGTGGGGGATTGTGTCAAAGGCCTTGGCCAACTCAAGATAAGCTGTATGTACTGACTTTCCCTCATCCAGGGCCTTGGTGACAGTCTCAAAGAAGTCAACCAGATTCAACAGACAAGATCTTCCCCTGATAAATCCGAATATGGTGGGGTGAAATGCTTAGAGATTGCCTATGTCTTTGTTTATGAGATCCATAATAATATGGTCCATGGCTTTATAGATCAGACTTGTCAAACTAATGGGGTGATAGTTTCCCGGGTAAGAAGTAGCACCAGCTTTGTGCAAGGGGATGACAATGGTGGTTCTCCAATCTGCTGGAATGAAGCCTGTAATTAGGCTCTGGTTGAATAGGGTGCTCAATAGCTAAGCTAGTTCTTGTTGGAGATGGCGCAGAATACAGTCTGGGATACTATCAGGTCCCATGGAAGCTGTGTTCTTTGCCCTGGATAGGGCCTTTAACACTTGATCTATGGAGATGTGAGGTGTGGGATAAGTATTAAGGATGCTGATTGGGCCTTTGTGGGGCAATAAGGGGGTGATGTTGGTGCTGAATCAGCTAGCAGGTTGGCTAAGTCAGCAGGATTACTGTAAGTTGTACCATTAATTATTAATTTGGAACAAACTTGGGCTTTGTCATGGAGGTTCCTAACGTAACTGAAGAAGGACTTGTGGTTTCTCTTAGTTTCATGGGTTAGTTTCAATGCATAATTGGCTTTGGTGGTTTTCACTAGTGATCTAATTTGCTTGCTGAGATGGAGGAGGAAGTTTTTCTGATTTGGAATTTGTTCCTTTTTACCCTTGGACAACAATTTCTTCCTTTTGTTGTAAATCCTGTTGATAGAGGATGTCCACCAGACAGATTTGTGTTGTCTTGAGGAGCATTTTTAGTTCTGTTGGGTATGGCTGAGTCCATGCAGTTGTACAGGTGCTTGTATACTGCACGGGCATACTGTTCAGCATAGTTGTCTGCATCCTCTGAAGGGGTCAGTGGTGTGAAACTGCTAATACCCTCCCTTAGGAGGTTGTAGTCAGCTTTTGAGAAGTTTTTTAGTCTGGTTATGGCTGGGGAGAGGTTGGGTGGGATAGAAACTTCAACTGAGGCAGGCTGATGATCTCATCAGGGAAGAGGATACTATGGGAGTGGTGCAGTGGTTGCCCATGTTGGTGAGAACCAAATCCAGTATGTTATCTCCCCTTGTGGGGGATCAGACCAGCTGGTCTAGTGCGTTAGAACTGCTGAAGTCAAGGAATCATTGGGTGAGTGCATTAGTGCAGGAGTAGTTCACCCAGTCTATGGTGGGTAGCTGAAGGCACCAAGAACCAGGGTGTTAGGGGGTACTATGATGAAGTCAATCAGGTTCAGATAGGGGGAGTGCATGTCCTGAGTCATGGAGCGGGGTCTATAGTGCATTTGCAGGTTAAGGCTTCTAGCATTGAGCAGCATAACCTTCAATTTGCTTTTTGACATATCTTTTATGTTGGAGAATTTGTCTTTGGGACATAGCCTAAAAAAGGTGCAGTGAGGGAGGCAAGAGCTTTGGCCAAAATCCAGAACCCCAGGAGTGACTGGTGGAGGTCATCTCTGGCAGAGCATCAAGGCCTGTCAACCGTGTCATCCCAGGGAGTCAGATCCTGGATCCCCTTGGAAAGATACCTGAAACTAAGCCAGTTGTTGAAGTCAATCATTTTTTGTTGGTATTATGGTATTATTCTTGGTGAAGGTAGGATGCTGCTTAGGACTAGCGTCATACCTGCCTGGAGCACATGCTCTGAAAGTTCAATCATGTCTCTCTTCATATAGTCCAGGGAGATACATCTCAAGTCATTCACACCAACGTGGACAATGACATAGTCATACTTGTATCTGTTGTGGAGAGACTTAAGTGCATACGTGATGTGGTGAATTCTAGCACCTGACAAACAGATAACTGTGACCTTCTCCTTGTCGAGTCTGGTGAGGGGGACATCAGTGTGTCTCACTACTGAGTCGCAAATGAATAGTATGCTTGGTTTATTGTTATGCCTTATGGGCTGCATTGGTTAATTGTTACGCCTAAAGGGCTGTGTTTGAGAGAAACTGGTCTGTTGACTACTGTGTGAGATGTGATTGGCATTGTGTTTGGAATGTTTGTGAGTATATTCGTGCTGGCAATCTCTTTGCCAGGAGTACTGAATGTAGTATGAGATTGCATGGATTCCAGCTTACTGATGTAGATACATCTCTAGCAAGAAGAAGAATGATGTGCTAGGAGAAAGGGACTGTCTGTGAACATGAGGCAGTTGCTACACTCTCTCAGTATGCCCATGTCGACCAGGCTGGCAGGGGAAACTGATGGGAATTATCCAGACATAGTGTTCTGAATACTTGGCAGACTTATGGAGACCAGGGTTTGATAAGGGTTGCCCAAAAAACCCCTAAATGTACAATAACTGACCTGAAGCACAAGTGCTAAAACAAAAATTAAGATGCTTAGAACAGCAGACAAATTTAATCAAGCTACTAACAAGCAGTAATAAGTGCAGAATAAGAGCACTTGAACACTTAAGACCATGCAGATCAGCAAACTAAGGTAATAAAGGCAAAATAAAACAGTTACAGTAAGAGCAGCTGAATAAAGTATATATATATATATATATATATATATATATATATATATATATATATAGAAAGGGAGGAAACAGAGCAAGATTAAGAGACTACAGGAGTTGTCCTTCCCAAAAGCTTTCTGTACACAGTAGATAGAGCTCATGAGATGGGACTGGTAGGAGTGTCTGAAATCAAATAAGCAAGCGGGTAGTCCTTCCCAAATGATCTCGCTGTACTCAGTTGAGTGAGCAAATGAGATGAGTCCAGGAGGAGTGCCCAAACACAAATTTAAAGCAGGGGTGGGCAATTCCAACACCACCAAGATTAACACCACAACAAGGACAGGGAGGGAGGGTATGAAACTAACTGGAGAGAAAGACCAGAATATCCAATTAATATTCAATGAAACAAATAAATAAAATGCAGTACTATCACTGAAACAAGGCAAGTGCATACAAAAGTGTACTTACATCAGCTTGTACATCCATATTTAGTAGAGAATTAGTGTTCCGATAAAGGTCAAGTACAGTGGAGTTAAAACCTCCTTAGTTTTGGATGTGATGCCCTTATTTGCAAAATGCATAATGTAGAAGGCTTTCCTTACCACTATGGACACACGGTAATCGAAGTTTAGATTGCTATCAACCTGTGTTCCCAAGTCTCACACCACTGTCTTTGAGCTTAGTGGGGTGCTATTTATATCATAATTAGCAGTGGATATGTCTTTTCCAAAAGGGGAAATGAGGCATTTTTTTGCATTTAGTTTTAGTTGGCACCAATCGGTTGTTTACATCAGCCCCTTATGTAATATGCTTACATCACTGGGGAACTTTATCATTGTACCCAGTTTGCAGTCACCTGCAAACTTGGTAAACCACAGGCAATTTACTTTCATCTGGACCACACAGAAATAGATTCCAAACAGTAGGGGCCCAGCACATATCCTTATGGTACTCCATTGGTAGCTGGTCTACTGGTGGAGGTGGACTCCCCAACTTTGACAGTGTGTGTTCTGTCAGTGAGTCAGTTGGCTATCCATTTAGTAACATATGGGTTAATCCACTGCTGGGAGAGTTTCTCAATGGTCCCTGAGTGGGGGATTGTGTCAAAACCTTGGCTAAATCAAGATAGGTGGTATGCAATGCTTTTTTCTCATCCAGGGCTTTGGTGACATTTTCAAAAAAAGTCTACCAGGTTTAATAAGCAAGATCTACCCTTGACAAAATCAAACTGGGTAGGGTCAAGAGTTATCCTTGTTGATAAGGTCTGTGATGATTCTTTTCATGGCCTTGCAGATTAGGCTCATGAGTAGATGGATTCCTGGGTAGGTTGATGGACCCACTTTGTGCAAGAGGATTACTGTTGCTGTTCTCCACTCTGCAGGAACAAAGCTAGTGCTCAGGCTTTGGTTAAAGAGAGTGCCAAGTGATTTCATTAGGTCTTGTTTTAGATTGTTTAGTAAGCAACTTGGGATGTTAACTGGTCCCATAGAGGCCATGTTTTTGGCACTGGAGAACACTTGTATGACCTGTTCTTTGGAGATACTCAGTAGAGGACTGGTATCAGGAATGTATTGGAATATGGCTGGTGGGGACAGGGGGGTGAAGTTATTATCAAATCTGTCAGCTAGCAGGTTGGCAATTTCCTCATGTTCAGTGTGAGTAGAACCTTCCACTATAAGTTTGGCACATAGCTGGGCATTCCCATATAGGTTTCAGACATAGATAAAAATGCCTTTTGGTTGTCTTTCACTAGGGATGCTAATTTGGACTCATAACTATCCTTAGAGGACCTTACAAGACATCTGATTTGCTTGGTCAAGCTGCGGAGGGTATTTTCCATCTGTTGAGCAAGTTCTCTCTTGTTCTTACGTGTCAGTTTCTTTACTTACAGTCCACCAGGGTGGCTTGTTTTTTTTCAGGAAAATCTGGTTTTAGTTCTGTTAGGTACAGCTGAGTCAATGCATTTGTTTAAGTGGCTATATAGGGCATTTGTGTACTATTATGCATAGGAGTCATTACTGGCTGTGTTAACAGTGGCTTTGAAACTTTTTATACCATCTCTTTGTAGGCTATAGTTTGCTTTGTAGAAATTTTTCAGGTTTTATTTTTGATCCTATAGAGGTGTCAGGTCTGATTGTTACTTCAAACGAGACTGATTTTTGGTCTGACCTTACCAATGATGGCAACACACAGGGGTTAATGCAGTTACCACCCATGTTCATGAGCACTAGGTCTAGGACATTTTAGCCCCTTGTGGGGGTGCAGACCAACTGGTCTAGGGCATTTGAATTAAAAAAAATCCAGGAACCTCAGAGTGATTGTGTTTGTGCTCATGTAATTCTCCCTGTTGATGGAAGGAAAATTGACATCTTCCATGGCCAAGCTGTCTGGCTGTATACTGAGAAACTCTAGAAAGTCCAGGTAGATGGTGCACTTTTCCTGGTTCATGGTGGGGAATCTGTAACTAGCAATGATGTGGTAGGGTATTTTGCCTATAATTATTTGGACCTGTGATAGCTCAAGAGAGTCATACTGTTTTACCAATCTCAAAGTGCATTTGGATATAATGAAGATGGCCACCCTTGGTTCTTTCGCTGTCGTTTTAAGATCTGAACATGGGAAAGGCATTGTAGCCTTGCATGGCTGAGGTGCTCAGTGTGGTCTTGAACCAAGTCTCAGTGACTGCACAGATGTCAGCATCTTCCAAGATAAGGATTACTTCCAGGAAATGTAGTTTACTGTTCAGCCACCTAGCATTAAGCAGCATGAACTTGTGTTTGTCTCTAATGGATTTCTTTATGTCAGAAGTTTTGTAGTTTTGACATTGTCTAAAAAAGGCACTATGGGGGAGGCAAGCATCCTTGCCATTATCTGAAAGCCTTGAGGAGACAGATAAAGGCTATCTCTGACAAAGCAGTATGGTCTGTCTACCATGTCTTCCCAGGCTGTCAGATACTGGATCCTGCTGAAGTGACACCAGAAGCTAGGGCAATTATTGAAATCAGTCATTTTTTTGTCTGTCTTGTGGCATCATACTAGGTGAAGGCAGAATGCTGCTTAAGGCTGGAACATACCTGCCTGGGGCATATAATCTGAGAGTTCAGTCATGTCTCTCTCTTCATAAAGTCCAGAGAGGTACATCTCAAGTCATTCATTCTAGCATGTACTATGACAGAGTCTTAATGGTAATTGCTGCTGAGTGACTTGAGTATGTGCATGATTTGATGGGGCCTGGCACCTGACAGGCAGCTGACTGTGGCCTTCTCCTTGTCCAACCTGGTGAGGGGGACATCTGTGTGTATCACTACTGAGTCGCCTATAACTAGTACATTAGATTTTGAGGTGTTTTGCCTTAGGGACTTAATTGTTGAGATACTGATATCTGTGTTATGTGTAGTGGTGGATTCTGTTAGTGTACCAGTATGTGTAGATTGTTTGCACTTGGGAGGTCTCTGGTCTTTTCGTAGCCTCTTAGTGAGTACCTCCACGTATCTGAGTTTATGTGTCTTAACCTTATCCTGTGTGAGTGGAGAGGTGTGTGTGCTGACAACTTGTTTGGTTTCTTGTTTATTGTTAAAAGAGACTTTCATGGTATAGTTACGTATCTCACATACTCTATTTGTTTGCTTTTGGAGCAAGTGGTTGTCAGTATACATGAGGCAACTGCTACATTGCTTCAGGATTCTCATGTCAATCAGGCTGGCTAGAGAAATGTTGGGAAACTGACTGTCCACAGTAGCAGGTATTTCTTAAGTATTAATTTGTGAGAGGGCAAATTAGATCAACTATTGCTCTGGGATTAACAAGGGGACTTATTCTACAGAATATCAAGGATGAAAAGTGAGGTGTCACTGCTCAGTGCTCAGCCTAGTTGTCTGGAGTGCAGAAATGCTGTGTTGCCTGGGCTTCCTATTACCAGATCGAAAGACCATAATTGCGAATATGAAAAGAGCGACATGGATTGCACAAAAGACGGAAACGTCGAACATCCAAAATAGTGAAAATTGAAATGTCGAAGTGTAGTGGCTGGCCCATCTGCAGTATAGCTCCGTAAAGTAAGTGTACGATAGATAGGACTTTAGGGTTAGGATGTGGGTTAAGGTAAGTGAATAGATAGGTAATGTATGTAAGATATAGTGTAGTATTAGAAGAAGGGATTTATTTAACTGTATGTATGTGTATTATTTATTTTTTCTGGCTGTATGTCTGTCGGGGAAGTGTGCGGTAGTTACGGACCTTAGAGCTAGGGAGGGGTTAAGGACAGTGCATAGATAGTTGTGTATGTGGGGTTTAGTGTAGTGTTAGAAGTAGGGTTTTGTTAAATGTATGTATGTGTATTATTTATTTTTTTGGGTGTATGAAAGTAGGGGATGTGTGCTGTAGTTACGGACCTTAGGGTTAGGGAGGGGTTAAGGATAGTGCATAGTTAGTTGTGTATGTGAGGTTTAGTGTTGGGTTAGAAGTAGGGTTTTGGTGCTTTACTTTAGGTTAGAAGTAGGGTTTAATTAGTGTATGTATGTGGTTTATTCATTTTGTTTGGGTAGGTAGTATGTAGCGGGTGGTGGGTTCATAGGTTCATAGGTTCATAGATTAGTACTAGGCTAATTGCCCTGGTGGACCATTTTAAGCCTAGCCAGTTATGCCATGTGAGAATCGAACCCTGCACCTTGTGTCTGCAAGGTTAACACCTTAGCCATTATGCCAACTATGACAGTTCGTTATTTTATTTTTCGCTGTTTAGTGCGTTCGGGATTTTCGAGGTTCACGTCATAGGTGTCAACGTTTAGGTATTCACGTAAAGGGTCTTTTGATTTGGTAATATCGACCCGTTGCCTGCAGAGCAGCAGGGAACCTGGGAGGGATTCACTGATTGGTGTCTAGGGAAAAAGTAGTTTCTAGATGTTTGTGTCTATACAAGACACCACTAACCTCCATTGTTGCTGTGCAAGGATTATATATAGGTGAAATTAAACTGTTTAAACTAGTCTGCCAATAAGAAATCACCCAATGATCCTTCCTCCAGCAATCCCCACCTCAGAAAAGGCTATATCCACACTCTTCTGCCACAAAGGTGCAGGGGAACCCCTCTTAATGTAAGATGGTTGGATTTGAGTTCAAGTGTATGAAAACCAGGAAAGATGTAGCAAATTTGAATCTAGTCTATGCTAACTAAGCAATATTTCAGTGCAAAATAAGTGCAGGTAATAAACAAGCACAAATAGTAAAAACAGTCAAAAAGGCACACATTAATGCAGTAAGGCAGTAACATTCGGATGAAAAAATGCAGATCAAACTCAAAATAAGCTTTATTTCTTGTTCCTAACATCGGTTGGTTTGGAGTTCAGCAGAAATTATATGGACATCTGGCAAAAGATGCTAAATACAGGGCAGCTCCATTTAATTGACCCAAAAATGTGCACGCATGTGACCTATATACAGGTGAAATTAAACATATTTAAACCTGTCTGCCAATAGGAAATCACACAATGATCCTTACTCCAGCAATCCTCAGCTCAGACAATGCTCTATCCACACACTTCTGATACAAGGGTGCAGAGGAGCCCTTCTTAATGTAAGTGTTTTGGTTTTGAGTTCAAGTGTATAAAAAATAGGCTAGTTTCAGCAAGACTGGATCTAGTCTATGATAACTAAGCAATATTTTGGTACAAAACATGTGCAGTAAAACAGTCAAAAAGGCACAAATTAATGCAATAAAACAGTAAAATACAGAAGAAAAAATGCAGATCAAAACCAAAATAAGCTTAATTTCTTGTTCTTAGCTTTGGATGGCTTGGATTCAAGCAGAAGCACTCTGGACTTCTGGCAAAAGATGCCAAATGCAGAGCAGCTCCATTTAATTGAGCTTGAATCAGAACAAAGACACTTAGAGTAACAAGAGCAATAAGGCTTCAACCAGTAATTCCCAGCTCAGAAGGGTGGAGGCTACCCTCTCCTATCAAATGAGTGTAGACTACAAACCTTCTTAATGTAAAATAACTGGCCTGAAGCTCAAGTGCTTAAACCAGAATTAAGGCAATTTTAGAACAACAGGCACAATAAGCCTTCAACCAGCAATTCCCAACATAGAAGGATGTAAGCTACCTTTTGTGCTACAAGATCATAGACTACAAACCTCCCTTCTATAATTTAACTCGTTTGAAACCCAAGTGCTTAAATCAAAACTAAGAGGCTTAGAATGTTACAATGTAATCAGGCTACTAACATGCAGTAATAAATGCAGCAGAATAAATGCAACTGAACATGTTTAAGCACAAGCAGTAAAAAGCAAACACTGCCATACACTCTCACACACACTCATATTCACCAATCATCAAACACCCCCCACACTCAGTTATACTTACACACTCATGCATGCACCCAATCACATGCGTACTCACACACACACACACACACACACACACACACACACACACACACACACACACACACGCATGCACACAAACACACATGTATTCATCCAAATTCATTCATGCTTTACAGTGCTCACATATACTTCTCATTAACACACACCCCAACCCCACATCTCCTCTGAGGTTCACCAAATGTACCTGCAATGTTAGATTTTCCCTCCACCCTCAGAAATTTATGCAACCATGAGATTCTTGAAATCATTTGGAAGTATGAATTGGACACTGTGGGTATTTCCAGGGGAGAGTGCTGGTTAACTAACATTATAGAATGGGTGTTCTTAAGCTGCCATGGAGCTCATATGGAAAAAAAATGAAGGCTGCCTTAATTTTATGCTTGCTAAGCAGTGCTTTTGCTGCTTAGTGAGTGTAAAATAAAAAGCATATGTGTGTGTGTGTGTGTGTGTGTGTGTGTGTGTGTGTGTGTGTGTGTGTGTGTGTGTGTGTGTGTGTGTGTGTGTGTGTGTGTGTATCGGTGTGTGTTTATGTCTGTGTGTGAGAGTGTATGCATGTATGAAAGCAAGAGAGAAACAGATGGAAAAAAAATGAAACAGAAAAAAGGTGTGTGTGTGTGTGTGTGTGTGTGTGTGTGTGTGTGTGTGTGTGTGTGTGTGTGTGTGTGTGTGTGTGTGTGTGTGTGTGTGTGTGTGCGTTTGTGTGTGTGTGCGTGTGTGTGAGTGTGTGTGTGTGTGTATGTGTGTGTGAGAGAGAGTGAGAGAGAGAAAATGAAGAGTGAGAGTTATTAAGCAATCCCTGGCAGCAGCAGCATCACACAAGATGTCTGTGTACCTCTCATACCTCACAACCTCTCAGCACAAGAAATCTAGACAGAGACACAAATAACAAGCAATCTAAAAACCAAATATAGGGATGAAATTTAAATATTGCTCTAATATTCTTAGAAAGCTGTTAGAATAACTGAGCACATGTTCAAGGATATCTTGGTTTAGCCAAAGCCATTAGGCATTTCAGTGAGAGAGGATTGTTCATGGTCATCGGCTGACTGGGGTCACCTGGACTACAGCTTAGAGTAAGCACCTCATTGGTTCCTTCAAGCTTTTTTTAAATTTGTCTCAGGTTTCAACTTTCTGTTACCTAAGAAGTTAAGTTTGTGAGTGTTTCTGCCATTTCACAATGAGCTAATCGAAGGAAGGAATCAAAATTGGATCTATTATATAACATTAAGTATCCTGTTCTTTTACTTATTTTTTGAGTTATTTCTAGCACTTTGTCTACTGCATACTTTTCTAGCTAGTTTCACTGTGTGTGAGGTATTAACTGGAAATTGTCCACTTTTATTAAGCATCTGTTTGAGTTGTTTGTCCTGATCTCCTGCCAAGGAGTGTGTCATATAACTTGTTTGCAGCTAAAAGCTTTCTCTAGAGGCTCCTTTATCTGTTTAAAACTTTAATTTAAAGGCTCACTGCTGCTTTTCTGCTGTGAGAAACATTTCTGCAATTTGCTTCCCACCCTCCCTCCATATTTGTATGCTGTTATTATAGTTGGTGGCTTTGCAGTTGCCCGTCCCTACTGTAAATTTGATCTGGGACACTCCTCCAAGTCTAGTGTTATTAACGCATTCTACCTAATACAGGGAGAACATTTGAGAAGGCCAATCCACTTAGTTTCTGCTCCTCCTTTCTCTCTTTCCACTTAAAAAAAAAATTCTAAGCTTGTTTCCTGCCTTTCCTGTAAGTAGTCTAGTCCAGATACAGATTTGCTGTATCCAGGACTATTTGTAAGCTTCTGAGTGACCAAGCCTTTATGTGTTGGAGGAAAGCCTTCTAGCTTAATTTTGTTTTTTAGAACTAGCCAGCTTTTTAGTTTCAGCACTCAAGTCTGTTTCATTGAACTCAGCACTTGTTTAGAACTTGTAAGCACTAAATAAGCTACAAATTACTACAGCACTCAACTTTCCTCACTTGTCTAGAGGAAAACAGTTTTTAGTACTTAGTAAATGAGCACCTATCCAGGCATGTCTAAGGGTCAGCTCCCAGTGTTTTCTCCTGTCTACCTGATGAATGTGGGCATCTTGGGGCAATGCAGCAATTGTCTCATGTACACAGACAACCCTCTCCTCCTACCACCCAACACTACAACCTGTGAGAGCTGCACTTATAAAGCCAAACTGGAAGCAAAGCTCTCTTCACCCAAGACTGGACTAGACAGTCAAGAGGACAAGGTAAACACTTGCACCACACCACACTCACCACATAGTCCCTCAAAACCTACACTACCAAAACCCACACATAGAAACACAAAACACACATCTAAATTCATGGAGGCTCTCAGTAAAAACCTGCCCAAGCAACAGGGACCTCCAAAGCAGAAATGCAAGCAACCTCCACCCCCCAACACAACCCAAATGACACATAGCCCACAAACTAAGTGTGCCACTCAACCACAGCCCATAAGGCATAACAACGTACCCAACACTCTAGTCATAGTTGACTTTATAGTCATGAACACTGATGTTCCACTCACCAGGCAAAACAAGGAGAAAGTTACTGTCAGCTGCCTGTCGGGTGCCAGGATCTACCACATAATGCATGCACTCAGGTCACTCCACAACAAGTACAAATAAGACTCTGTCATTGTCCATGTTGGTGTGAATGGCCTGAGACGTACCTCCCTGGACTACATGAAAAGCGACATGGAGGAGCTGTCTGATCTTGTAGCCCAGGCAGGTATGACCCTAGCCCTGAGTAGCATCCTGCCATCACCCAGAATGATACCACAGTACAAGGACAAAATGATTGACTTCAACAATTGGCTAAGCTACTGGTGTCATTCTAAGGGGATCAGTATCTCTCTTCCTGGGATGACATGATCGACAAACCACAACGCTTTTCCAGAGATGACCTGCACCACTCGCCCCTTGGATTCCAGATACTGGCTATGGCTCTAGCCCCTCCTGTAGTGCATGTTTTAGGAAAGGTTCAAATGACAAATTCACCACTGTAACAGGTACAAGCAAGCAGAATCTGAGGGTATTGCTACTCAATGCTAGAAGTCTAAACTTCAAACTGTACTCACTCTAGGCACTCCTTAAAATGGAGAACATCGACATCTGTGCAGTGACAAAGACCTGGTTCAAGGCTCCAGAGAGAACTCCTGCATTACCAGGCTATAATTCATACCACACCTTTCAGCCACCTAACCTGGAATGAAACACTAAAGGTGGAGGCATATACATATTCATTAAGGATATCCACATCTCCTGGCTAGTTGCTCAGCATAATGCATCCGAGATTATCCAAGTGAAACTAACTCTGGGCAAGACTGCAATCCAAATTGTAGCTTGCTGCAGATCCCCCAACATACCCCAGGATTCCCATTCCTCATTTCTTGATACACTGGAAAATATTAGAGTACAACCTAATGCCCTAATAATGGGTGATTTCAACTACCCCACTATTAACTGGGAAAACTACTCATGTACCAACCTTTGTGCTCAACATTTTCTGGAATTCATAAATTCTAATGCCTTAGAACAACTTATCCACACTCCCACCAGGGGCAGCAATATCCTAGACCTGGTCATTACCAACATGGGCAACCGGTGCTCCACTCCAGAGGTCAATTCCTTGTTGGTCAGATCTAACCACAAGCTAATCACCCTAGACATCCACATCCTGCCCCCACCCCCATTAGGGAAACCGCCGTAAAAATTTTCTCCAAAGCCAACTTCATGCTTCTTAAGACAAAAGTGGCAAACTTCACGACACCCATGCTGACGGACAATAGAGTATGACTGCTGAATCCTACACAAATACACTTTATAAGCACTTACATGAGTGCATGGATCGTGCAGAACCAAGATGCTATCCTCCACAAAAAAGGAAGCCAATCTGGTGGTCCCCTGCTATAAACAAACTCTACAAAAGAAGAAAGAAACTGTTGCAAAAAAGAGTTAAATCCCATGATTGGAGGAAGTCCCTGTTCAGCCTCAGTAAGAAACTGAGATCCCTGATAAAATCCTACAAAGCTAGTTATGAAAACAAAATTGCCACTGACTCTAAAGCCAATCACAAAGCATTCTTTAGCTATGTCAAGAATCCCAATGGCAACACTCAGATCTGCTCTAAGTTACAGCACAACGGAACTACATATACAGAACCAACTGATATTGCCAACATCCTGGCAGATAGGTTCAGTGCTAACTTTACCCCCTTCTCATCTCCTAAAGGGCCCATCTCTATACCAGAAGAATGCAAAGTTCCTGTAATCATGGCTGCACAGGTACAAAACACACTCTCCAAAGCCAAGAACACTGCATCCATGGGACCTGACAACATCCCAGGCTGCATTCTATATGAAGTACAGAATGAACTGGCATCCCACCTAAGTACCATGTTCAATCATAGCCTCACCTCAGACTATGTGCCCACTGAATGGCACACAGTGATGGCTATCCCACTCCAAAAAGGGGGAGCCACCACGGACCCCAGGAACTACCTCCCCATTAGCCTGATGAGCCTGGTCTGCAAGGCTATGGAACATATCATCATGGAACTTATAAACAATGACATTGCTAACCTCCAAACTCTGGACCCCACCCAGTTCCGGTTTGTAAAAGGAAGATCATGTCTCGTAATCCTGGTAGACTTCTTTGAAGCAGTCACCAAAGTGGTAGATGAGGGTAAGGTGGTTCACACAGCCTATCTAGATCTCGCCAAGGCATTCAACACCAACCCCTGCTCTGGAATTATACATAAACTCACTAAACTAGGTATAAATCTCTATGTCACAAGATGGGTTGCCAAATGGCACACTGACAGAACCCACACTATGAAAGTAGCAGACTCCAAATCCAACTTCAGACCAGTGACAAGTGGAGTACCACAGGGTTAAGTCTTGGGTCGTCTCCTGTTTGGTATCTATTTCTCTGAAGTACAGGCTAACACAGAAGGTCTTTGGCTAATGAAGTTTGCAGATGATTGCAAACTAGAATCCAAAATCAAAACTCCAAACGATGTGGACATCCTACAAAAGGGCCTCGCAGAGACAGATGCCTGGTGTCAAAGCCATGGCCTCAAGCTCAATGCCAAAAAGCGCATTGTCATCTCTTTTGGTAAAAACTCTGTACCCATGAACTACCACATAGGTGGTAGTCTACTTAACACAGAAAGTGTGATAACAAACCTTCGGACACAGATGAACAGTAGTCTCTCCTTTGATAATTGCATCGCCACAGTAGTCAGGAAATCCTTTTATGTGGCACACCTCATCACAAAGGGTTTCTCATCCAGGAAAAAAGAGGTCATTGTTCCCCTCTATTCATCACTCATTAGACCCATTATAGAGTACAATGCCCTTTTTGGTATGCACCTCACAAGACATCTACAACCACTGGAAAGGCCGCAGAAATACCTCACAAAGAGGATGGGCCTATATTATATCATCAAATGCTTAAAAAAGCGAATGCTGATTGATCGACCTAATTTAAGCAAAAGCTTACAATCTCAAACTGTCAGATCAGCGATTTTTTTCCCAGGGAAAAAAATCACTGATCCAAAACACATACACACAACACAAGCACACCAAACAAACAAAAATCCACACACATACACATAAAATCTGATACCTAACCCTACACTAAACTATGCACACACCACTAACTACCCACTTACCTTAACCCAAACCCTAACCCTAAGGTCCGTCACTATCGCACATTCACCTCACCCACTCCTTAACCCTAACTCACTTAAATCTGCCCTAACCCTCATGTCCACTCAATCGCACACACACCTAACCCGAGCCCTAACCCTAACTCACCTAAATCACCCTAACACTCACATCCACACAATCGCACACTTACCTGAATCTGACCGGTAACTTTCCACCATAACACTGAAAATACCGAAGCAACAGAAATGGACAACTCAAATTCTTTCCCTAGGAAAAAATTTGAGTTTCTGCTGCTTCGATATTTTGCAGTTTCATGAAAATAAGTTTGATCAATCAGCGTTCGCTTTTTTAAGCGTTCGAGGATATAATATAGACCCAATAGGATTATCAACCTCAAACAGATGCCCTACGCAGACCGTCTCAAAAAACTGCAGCTTTATTCCATCGCATATCAACTACTCAGAGGTGATATCTGCCTAACATACAAAGTTATGTCAAACCCAGAGCTGTTGGACATGCTCCACTTAAAGAAATCCCAATCCCTCTGAGCTACACGCTCTAGGGACCTAAACCTTGTCACCACAATAAACAGAACATGCTGGAGGGATAGATTCCTGTCCAAGAGACTTCCCATACTCTGGAACAAACTACCTATCTATATCAAACAAAGCTCCTCATTAGCACTCTTAAAGAAAAATCTTGATGATTGGATGGAAAATTGGAAACTCACCCCAGGGATCACTTCTGTGGCTCTGCTCGACAGGGGCACAGGAAAATAATTTTCTTGGGTGGTGAAAGCCAGGGTACCTTTTGGCTAGACTTATATAGGATCTAGGGCCAATAGCCTAGTACCTACCTATGAACCTATGAACAGTGTTTCCATTTTCATCTATTTTCTGAAGGATATCAAGACTGAAACTCAAATGTCTGTCATTACTTAATGAATTTTCCCCCCAGTGATTTCACAGAACACTACAAATTTTATGAGGAATAGACCAACCATATGAGCCAAAATCTGGATATTCTGCAAAAATCTGGATGGTTGAGAGGTATGATCTTGACTCTTGGCTCAAAATAACTGAATAAGCCTAAAATAAAGGGGGAAAAAAGGCTCAAAATAGGAACATATTTTACTTGAATATTGGGATTTGTGTTAGTATGCATTTTCTGAAGCAGATGTGTGCCTGTTAGACAGAGTGAGTGAGCTGGACAACTGGCAGCAGCAACACTAAAGAAGGTTGCATACCTCTGGACCTTTCAGCTAAAGAAATCTGGATAAAGCCTAAAGTAAAGGGGGGAACAAAGGCTCAAAAATAGAAAGGGATTTTAATTATTGCTCTTATAGAATTACAAATTTGCTTAAATAAAGGATTTCTGTTAGCATGAATTTTCTGAATAAAATAAAAGTCTGAAACTGAAATGTATGTCATTATTTAGTAACTTCAATCGCCAATAAATGCCAACAAACCAAACAATCTGAGGAGTAAGGGACCAAAACATAAAGCAAATACCTGGATATTTTTTAAAGTGTTATATTTTGGATGTAAAATGATTCTTCCAATATCATTAACATATAGTACAACAAGTTTGAAACATTAGCCAGAGGAACTATTTTACATCAGAAATATATAAAAAAATATATAGTAATAAAAAATAAATAATTAAACACAACAATTTTACAGATAGCCCATTTTCTAAGCACAATAATGCTCTCCTGGGTGTGTATTATTGTGGAAATAACACCCTTCCAGGTGGTGTAATCCTGGGCTGGCATTATTTTCACAGTAACGCATACCCTGGAGGGCATTACTGCTTGCTTAGCTGCTCCCACAGCTCAGTCAGGGAGACTGCCCTACATGCTGATTCACTAACCTCAGAAGTAGTGAGGTTTTTGACTCAGGAATGGTTGCCAGAAGGGTAAGGCTGCAGTTGCTAATGCCTCCTGCGAACAATAATCCTTTCTGAACCACAGGGATGTGATTATCCATGTCAGAGCTGCCTTACACTGTGAGCAGTAGGAAGGAACGTAGGGACGATAATAAAAGCAAGGATGTGATACCAAAAGACAGAGACAGAGATGAAAGTATTTGGCAATAAGGTAGCAGTTGTGGCTAAACAGTTTATTCTAGCCAAGAGTTGAGGCATATCAGAGCAAGTTTTTGCTTAGATAATATTTTAGTAGCAACTTGAAGGTACATGTCTTGTGTGCCTTATTTTCACTGGGATAGAGTTCCAGTTTTAGTGAATTTGTGGGAGTATAGAGAAACCCTAGCTGAGTTGCATGTTTTGGAAATGGAGAGGAGTGATTTGTTACTTAACCATAGTAGCCTAGAATGGGAGCAAAATTAGAGCATATTTTTTATGATGAACATTTTCAGGGAAATTAATTAAGTTGTGGACTGTCTTGAGTTGTGAGTATATAAAATAGTGGGGGAGTTCTAGCCAGTGTGTATCTCTAAGGGATATGCAGTGGTGGGATTTTAGTAGATTGTTTGCTGCAAATTAGGCTATTTTATTGTAACATATGTCAAGTTTAGTTTTAAGAGTGGTATGGAAATTTATAAAGATAGGGGGATGCGTATAGAATGGAGTAGTTAGGCAACAGCTTTGGATTTTCTTGCAGACTGTATGAGAAAATGTTTTGTTATATATAGTGATCCTAATAGTCAATGGGTCTTGTTGATGGCCTTGAGCAGATGTTGGACATATTTAAGTTTGTTTTCAAGTAAGATTCATAGTAGCTTTTTTTGTGGTATGCATTCAGCTTTTCTGGTATTGGATGATAGGATGTGGAATTTGTGTCCTTGTATTATGAAACTTTTGGTAGTAAAGAGTTTTAGTTTTGGCTTTTCTGTGGTTATCAGGTAAGTTTGCAATTGTGAGGCAGGATTTGGTAGATGGGAAAGCATGTTGAGGGATATTTTGTAGGTTATGTAGTGACAGGCCAGAGCAGATGAGTGCTGCATCATGTGTGTTGAGTAAAGGTTGCTTGTTGACAAGCAGTATGGGATTTGCTGATAACTATGTTAAAAAGGAGAGGCCGAAGTAAGGCACCTTGGGGGACCCCAACTGGAACTGGTAGGAAAGTTGAGGTCTTGCTTCCATTTAACTGCTTGTTGCCTATTTGACAGATAAGTATGGAGACAGGTTAGTCCTTACTTGTTTAGACCAAGAGGTGCTAATTAATTTAATAATTTCTGATTCAATACCATGGCAAACGCTTTTGACAGGTCAAGAAAAATAGATGAAATTAAGTCTGTAAAGTTCCTTTGTTGATTGCCTGTGTTGATAAAGCTGAGGATGGCAATTGTGCTATGATTTGGATGGAATCCATGCTGTGTGGGAGAAAATAAGCTATGGACATTCTGAACAACACCCCAGGTTGTTTGGGTAAAGAATGCAGAATAGTGCTCCTCAAAAGTATACAATAGCAAATTAAGAAATATGTTGCAGTACAAACTCACTCACACCAAACAGCACTCATTTATAAACTTGAATTTTGACATAGCTGTCTTCAAAATTATGTCTTGATACAGGCAAATACAAGGATGTAAACCAGCAATGAGAAAACAAGACACATAGCCAGACATAATAAAACTTCTGAAATTTCATCTTAAAAATAGTAATTGCATTTTATAAATGCATTCATAAAATGATATGAAGATGACTGAGGGGAAGCTAAGAAAGTCATTTTACATTATAAAATCCATGATCCATTTCTTTTTTTTGCAAAATAAATACGTGTTTGCAAGTTTTGACCGATTATGACATAACATGAAAAAAAGTTAATGTTGAGTACAGATAGAAAAAGATGTATGTTAAAAAAGATTGACTGAGTTGAATTTTTGGGGGGAGCTGTAAACATGAAAACTATCATGACAGTTTTTTTTTTTACTCCAAATGTTTTTTATTAATTTTTCAAATAATTCCATTGTATAATAATCTTAATACATTTTCTGATAAGTAAAACAGTATGATTAACTATATACAATATTTACAGTTGGCCTGAAATTAAATTATTATATTGATCAGTCTAGTCAGAGTAACATCATATTAATGAGAGATAATTTGTTCCTTTTTCTTTCACTCTCATTAAGAGTTTAAATTCAAGTTTAGTGTCTCAATAAGTGATAGTATTTTTCCCATGGATTCTTGTTCCATCGCCTTGGTGCTATTCTTAGTTCTTTTACTGTGGTTTCCAGTAACACAGTTTCCTTCAATATTGGCAGAAATTCTTTAAATGATGGTTCCAGATTTGATTTCCATTTTCTGGTAATACATTTTCTAGCATTTGCTAGAATGTTCCATAGTAGATAGAGATTGCTATTATTTAATTCTAAATTCTCATTAACATTCAACAAAATTAGAGATTTACTTACTACAAATGTATCTGGGAATATGGCTTGTATGAAATTGCTGACATCTTCCCAAAATGTTTTAATTTTAATACAGTCATGAAATACATGTACCCACTCTGCTTTACAACTCTGCAAGTGTCTCCAACATATAACATTAACAGAAGTATTACATTTTTTAAATCTATTTGGAGTAAAAAAAAAGATCTATGCAAAAATTTCCATGTGTAAATTCTCCAAAATTGTATGTTGGATGTCAGTTTAACAGAATTTAGTATTTTAGTTTTGTTTTCCAGGGATACATTTATTGAATGACCTTTTGTTATATGATTCCAAAATTTTTGATTGATTTTAACTTTATAATTTGTTAAAATTTTATATAATTTTGTTGTCAAATTTTCCCAGTTTTAATTATTGTATACTATTTCATATAAATGAGTTATAAGTGTAGGTTTATCTCTAAAACAAGACTTGTTAATTATTCTGCATAGATCTTGTGAGTATTGTAATATACTTTGTAATAATACCCAGTCTGATGTAGAGGGATTATACGTTTTTATTATAAGTTGACTATCCAAAACCTTATGTTCATTAATGCATTGTTGCCAGAAAATTAATCGTTTCTTTTCCCAAGTACTGAAAACTGTCCTATGCATTTTGTTTGGAAAATTTTTGTTACATTGAAAGGATATAAAAGTTCTAGCCATAACTTTATATCTGTATTAGAAGTTACCAATCTTCTAAATGAATTATACATATCATTTAAGTATTTTAGATTAGTAGTTTTGTTAGATTATATTGAAGGCTAGTGCATAAGATATGCCATGGTTTATTAATATGATTGTCTATCATTAAATTCTTTAAAATGGTATTTTCATTTGAATAAATAACAGTGTGGAGACATTTCCAGTTCGAAGAATAGCACGGATCTATCCAATTTATAATTATTTTAAAAATGGAGGCTCTAATATAAGTTTCAATGTCCGGAAAATTGATTCCCCCTAGTTTCCATGGTCTAATGTGATGTCTATAACCGATTCTGTTTTTGTTAGGATGCCAAAGAAATCTTAATAATAATGTATTTATTTCTTTTAAAAAATATGTATCTGGTATTACTGTCATGACAGTTTTGTTTTCAACTGCAAAGCACTGATATTTTTTCTGAGGTGTAAATAATGTAGATTTTATGCACACTAATACATATGTGTGGATGTTTATTAGATATTACTACACAGACATATATTTATATTATTTATATTTATAGTGTTCGGATTAGATAATGTGTATGGTTAGATAGCTATGTGTTTTTTTTCCTTGCATATGCAGAGCACATAAGGGTTTTAAAGCTTGGTTATATACAGTAATTCTTTTTGTTCATACTCTGGGACTTGATGCAAGAGAGTGGTGTTCATAGGAAAGTACTAGGCTAGCTGCCTTTATGGATGATTTTAAGCCTAGCCAATTTCCCTTTCAGAGGTGAAAAATCAAACCCTGTATCTTGAAGCTATGAGGTAAATGCTTTAACCATTAAACCGACCCCCAATGCCTGTTGCTAGCTATGAAAGATATTCCCTTTTTGTCAAGAGAAACAAATGGTAAATAAGCAAGGTAGATTTACAAGGCTGGACTCAGAAAACTTTTCTTCATTATGATGTAGTATATGCTAATGGAAACATAATGACATGGTAATGAGCAACATTTTTACAATGAGCATCTTGGGGGTATGCTAATGAGGCAACAAAGATGATAGAGTGATTCATAAATGTATAATTGCTGCCCAAAGGGAGTGCATACTTAAACTCAGATGAATACTTATGCTCATGATTAAGGGGTTTGTTAAATAATGTTAGGGGTTGTGTCACCCCCTGTAATACCCCATTCAATACACCTTCCTAAAGCATTTAAAAGTATTGTTCAGCATACTTTACATTATAGTGAACAGCTACAATAACACTTAAAAGGATGCTGACCTGAGAGATTCTACTGTGGCAGGTTGATCCATAGTATCACCATTTTCACTGCTTAATTCTGTGCTTGCATCACACATATTCCTCTGGCAGGTCATGATGACTAGCCCTAGTAACGATCAAGAAATTACTGTTTCCAAATCACTCAAGTGGCATCAAGAAAAAACCTGCTAAGCACTATCCCAGTTTTCCTCAATGCTGTTCATACACCTGGGTCCCTGCAGGGAGCACTCCACACATGAAATCCAGGCCATGCCCCTGGAGGAGGATTGTAATTCCACAAATGTCCATGTGTAAATGGAGTCATGGTTGTACCTATTTTCTTATCAGCATACACAGGGATACAGGACTGTATTATTTAATTCCTTAAAGTGCCTTTGTAAACCATAACAATACAGTGCCTAATATTATCATAGCCTGCCATTCATCATGCAAATATGATGTCTACTGATGACCATGTACAATTAATGGGCACTGCCACTGCAAGCAGATAGGCTGCTATATTTCACACCCCTGTGTATTGTGTACAGGGTGTATATTTGCATTATCGAACTTTTAAAAGTTCGAATGTCATATGGTCGAAGTCATGTGATCAAACTTTTAAAAGTTTGAAAATAAACAACAGAAAAAACCTACCTGACCATTTTAAGCAGGGGGCAAGCCCCCCCCCCTGCACCCCCAACATGTGGCCCCCACACCCCCCGCTCTTTAAATATACCAACTCTGAGATTGCACTACAGTGCAGGAAAGGGAAATCTTCCCATTCCACACTATACAGACATCTCTGTTGAAACGTTCGAACTTTTAAAAGTTTGATCATATGGTGTCGACCATATGACATTCAAACTTTTAAAAGTTCGATAATGTAATATGTAGCCTTGTGTACACCCACTATCATACACAATGTATATTGACTTTTTCTGCCATCAGTTGCGCAAATAAACTGAGCATCACTGATCAACAGCTGACACAGCCAAAACTGGGTATGACAGCAAAGTTATAGTGCTTCCATGTGTAAAGTTTCCCACTGACAGCTATGGCTTTAAATCATCACTTTTGATCCCAAAAATTGTATTCCATGGATTCATGGTTGACTCTTATATTCTTTCATTCTGCAAGTGTGTTTTCCTAAGGGCTTTGCTCTGACTACTGCAGCAGCTCAGCACGTATGTGTGATTAAGGTTCTGGGTTGAAGAACAGCAGGGGAAGTGTATTTTACTATTTCAGCCTGCAAGTTTGTGACACACAAGTAATATGTGTTTTCCTGAATGTATGTTTCCTGCCTATAGTTTCATATGTAAGAAACATGCATTTAACAGCACATATGATGAAGGTGCTGGGTTCAAGTATCATACTGGTTATGATCTCTAGACTCTTTCATTCTAAAACACTATAGTACAATGCAGTGGTGCAGCGGTAATGTTGTCACCTCACACCAAGAGGTTCTCTGGTTTGATTCTCAGCTGGAGTGCCTTCTGTGCAGCATCTGCCTGCCCTCCCTGCATTTGTGTGGGTTTTCTCCAAATACTCTTGTTTCCTCCCATGTTATAAATACTTGTCTGGAGCATTTTTCCCTGGGCTTATGCTGAATTAGATTTGTTCCAAGTTCAACTTTCCTGGTCAATAAATAAAAGTGAATGATACACAAGTACTGTTAAGGCTTCCTGTGTAACTGCTGCTATAGCTCACCATATAAATGAAGACTTTGTTTTTTAAAGGCACATCATTTTTCCCCTTAATTATAATAATTATAATAGCTAATATTGTGGTTGTTAAAGTAGTCCTTTTTGAGTCATTTGGTGTATTATTTTGTAGCAAGCTCATCATCAGTAATTATTAGTTGAACTATAATTTTTTTATTTTTTTATATATGGGACTCTGATATTATTATCTATGAGTATTTTGTTTTTAAAAAATATACAATGATGGTTTCCAATATTAAATATATTTTATATTTATGCATTTATAAATACTTTTTAGGGTAATATATGATGTTAGATACATTTGATGCCATTGATCATACAAGATTGGTTGTAACACATCACATTTGGATTTTATGGTTTAAATATCTTTTAGTGGAGTATAATGACAGATTCTGATCAAGTTCTTTCAAGCAAAAGTGTTTAATTGATGTTCATACAATAAATTTATCTAGACGGGTGCATGTAGTTCAGTGTGTGTTTTTACTGTGATTCTTGGTTACGTTGGTGGACTTGCATAGAATTTTTTAGCTTACAATAAACTATTCTTAAAATGTCATAAAATTAGACCTTAAGGAAGATAATGGATGTACATCAAATAAGCTGATTAGCTACACAAAACTGTCCTTGTATATATTTGATTAACCCTTGTACTTGTGGCAGAGATGAAAAGGGTGCAAGACCCACTTCACTTACCATGTTAACAAATGAACAAACAAACAAACAAAAAATAAAAATGGCTAACATAGAAATAAATGAATGAATGCATAAATACACTTCTCCTGTGGTTCTTGGTACATAGTTAACACTAGGCACCAAAACATGTGTAGTCAGAATTACAGTGTAATTGGATTGTGAGTTCTGAGCTGAAAGTGTATGAGAAAAACTGGAAAGAGTGGTCTAAGTATGGTAGTTTATTTCAGAGTAAAAAGACCGAAATTGTAAAGACCTTGTAACAACTTGTGATCATATGCCTAGTGATGTACAAAACATAAGAGAGACAGAGAACTCTCTTTTTCTCTCTTTCTGTATATGTGTGCATGGTTCCCCTTCAGAAGCCTGAATGATCATAAGCTCGAAATTCATAAGTCCGAGACCAAACCCTGAAAACTCAAAAGCCTGAAACTCAAAAGCTTGAAAACACACAAAATACACAAACTGACTTTAATGTGGCTTCGCTATTCTTAGTGCTGTGGTGGAAAGTTACGGGTTGGGTTCTGGTAAGTGTGCGATTGTTTTTATGTTAGGGTTAGGGACGGGTTAAGTGAGTTAGGGTTAGGGCGCAGGTTAGGCGTGTGTGCGATAGTGACAGACTTTAGGGTTAGGGGCAGTTTAAGTGAGTTAGGGTTAGAGCGCGGGTTAGGTGAGTGTGCGATAGTGACGAACCTTAGCGTTAGGGTTTGGGTTAAGGTAAGTGGGTAGATAGTAATGTCTTTGTACTGGCATATTAGCATTATTTGTATTCTGTGTGTTTTCAGGCTTTTGAGTTTTAGGCTTTTGAGCTTTCAGGCTTTTGAGTTTTCAGGCTTTTGGTTTCAGGCTTATGATCATTCAGGCTTCTGAAGGGGAACCGTGTGTGTGTATATGTGTGTGTGTATAAATATATATATATATATATATATATATATATAGAGAGAGAGAGAGAGAGACAGATGTAAAGGAACTGGTGTGTGGAGACCAATAAGGGTTTGAAAATTATATGCTAAAAACAGTTGCAGTGCAGAAGTTAGAAATAAGGGTTTCACCAAGTAGTAAGGCAAGGAATTATGAGGGTGATTTTAAGCTCAGTGAGAAGAAGAGGCATTTTAGGGTTATAGAGAGGGAAGAGAGTTTTAAGGTTGTGGGGGAGTGGAGTTTTAGGGTTAGGATGTGATCAGGGAATTTAGGTTTAGGGAAGGGGGTTAGAGTTTTAGGTTTAGGGTGTGACTGGGGACTTAAGGGTTAGAGATGAGAAGTGGAGGGTTAGGGTAAGGGAATGAGGAGTCAGATATAGAACTGATAGAGATATATTTTTGTAAGGTCATAATTTTAGGAGGGTTTAGTAGAAATGGGAGATCAAGCTATTGGGAGTTCAACCTTTGCTTTTCTGAGCAAGTGGCAGTGAGCAGCTTTGCTGCAGGCTGTTAGCATGTGAACATCTGTAGTAGACTCAAGTTAAATAAGCTGTAAGAGGAGACTGATGAAATAATGCTCAGATTTTCATGAAAATATCAGCCGCACATAGCCTTAGCCAGTTATGCTAAACTAAATGAACAATAGTGTTTCAAATAAAAGAACAAATCCTTACACTTGTGGTTGTACCTTTAAGCTGAGTGTTTTATAGCATGGAGAAATCATTTAAATTACATGATTTTTAACACAAATTCAAGCTTTTGCTTCAGTGAATAACTGCAGACATAAAAAAGAACTACAAAAATATATCAGCCATAAAGAACTAAATCAATTCATTATTTGTAGCAACGTTTAACTTCCATAGAATTCTTGTCAGGGATGAATTGACTTAAGATATGAACATCTTCTAAAACTTAAATGATAAGGAATGTTTCTCTACTGGTCTTCAACTAACTTTGCATGGACTTATATTAATCAAAGCAACAACAACAACAATAATCATCATCATAATAATAAAATGATAATAAATGTAAATCTTTTGAGACATTTAATTATGAAAAGACTGACTATTTCTTTGCTGAATGTAGTAGAGGCTTTAGAAAAGTCATTGAACATCATACTGTAATGAAGAATAAATGTCACTGAACAATACATTCTCACTAAATATAAATTAGAAGACTTTGAAAACTTGAGACAGAAGGGAAAAAAGTTCACATTTCTGGAATCCAAGAAAAGCATGAGAGGCTTGTAAGTTCTGTAATTGAAACATCCTCAAATAAAGGTTTTGATCTTTTGGCTGCATACACTTTTCCAACAAGAATTTTTTTTTTCATTAGTTACTTCCTAGAAAAAAAAATTAACAAAAAAAGGCTTCTGGTGAGAAATAACATTAAATTTGTTCCAATATTTATGTTTATAAAGGATGTGTCATATTTAATGAATGTGTTCAGATCTAAATATTGTTTCCTCATATGTTACTCAGAGTTTTGAAGAAAAAAATCTTCCAGGGCATTGCTAACAAATTATCAGTAATTGTGGATATTATGTACGACAGCAAGGCAAATGTCTTTGGCAAATGCCTCAGGTTGTGATTGGAGACGGTCCCACAACCAGTCCAGAACCAGTACACATACAGAATGTACAAATAAATAAAAACTATATATAAGCATAAATCAAGATGCAAAAAAAGTGTGTGTGTGTGTGTGTGTGTATGTGTGTGTGTGTGTGTGTGTGTGTGTGTGTGTGTGTGTGTGTGTGTGTGTTTAGTGGGACAGGGGAATAGGTAAAGTACTTCATAACCCCATGATGGTGGAGGGTCTAGATTCCCATATTTGATTCAATCTATGGTCGAATCTCTTCATTTCTGGGTAAACTTTCCTATTGGACAATTGATGTTCCATTCAGTTTATTTTAATTAAAAAATGGCAGTCAGCAGGAAAAACTGCAGACAAATGGTGAACTGTAATTTATTGTATCATTTTGTGTAATTAGGAAAAATAATAAATCCATCTTACATATGCCTGACAGAGGTCCAAAAACCATAACTGTGAATTTTGGAAGCCTTCAAAATCCATGTGCAAATGAGGGTAATATACAATCAGTCCAAGACTGTGGTTGTTGTTGTTGGTCCTTTCGGCTTTCCCCAGTTAGGGGTCGCCACAGCAAAACTCCGGTCTGCTAATGATTGGCAGTAGATTTTTATGGTGCCGAATTGCCAGCCCAACACCCAACCTTCAGCAAAGGAACGCCCATTCACACATGCCTTTCGGAGGCCACTCGACTGCAGAGAGGACATGCAGACTCCACACAGAAGGCACTCCAGCTGAGAATCGAACAGGAGAACCTCTTACTGTGAGACAACAACACTACCGTTGTACCACTGTGGTTATCAGTCCAAGACTGTGGTATTCTAGAGAATTCCCCATGCTCTGCTGTGTAGCAGACTCACATTATATTTAACTAGTAGGAGTGGGGGTCAGAACACCCATGAGGGTGTGTGCATATGTGGAGGGAAATTCTTCATCCAGAAATACTTCAAACATGGAACAACACATCTCATATGTCATTGTTTTTGTGCTGCCATTATAGTTATTTTTTTCACAATGTGGAGACTAGTTCTGTTGAATTGCTCACTTCTAGAAGATGGATAACTGTAAGAAACTGATTCAAAGCATTTTGTCTGAATAATATTACATCTCATCTAATTGTTTCTTTCATGTGTGGGGATGCACCTTCGCTCATGGTAAATTATATAATCAACTAAGGGGTGAGCAAATAATGAAAGGCAAAAGGAAAATTATTTGGGCATTGCAATCTCACATATTTCCCTTACCCCTTTGTGTGGCAAATTTGGAAGATAAAAATAAATGACATCCTCAAACCCTATTGGAGTCTATATTATATTATTATTATGGTGCTGATTTGGCACAGTGGTATGTTGCTCTGACTATAATTAATTTTTATACATCTTGAAATAGTTTTGCTATACTCCTGATTATTGACACTGTATAACATTGTATTACTACTTAATGCCTTGTAATAATCCTGTAACATTGCTGTTTAATGCTAATTTATAATGAAAATTGTTTAATATGCTGGAGCTTTTCTCCCCAGGCATCTGCTGAAAAAGGGCTCTTCAGCTCAGTCGGACAATCCCGGTCAACAAATGTAAAATAAATAATAATAATAAATAATTATATGAACGAATGTTCATAATATCGAACACTCTAAAGAGCGAAAATGCCAGACCTCAAACTCGTTATTGTGGGAGGCGTGCCCCCCTCACTAAATATATATATATATATATATATATATATATATATATATATATATATATATATATATATATATAGATATAGATATATATATATATATATATGTATACCAACTCTGATATCACACTACAGTGAGGAAAGGTCGAATATTCCAACCTTGATTGCTTAAAGCTAACAGAAGTGAATATGGAAGTGGTATGTTGTCTTGAAACTGCAGCCATTCTGGGTTATCGCAAGGACCCATAGTCCCATACCCTATCCAGGTAGAGCGTAACGGAACCTATAATGAAAGAATTAGTGCAGAGATATATATTTTGGTAAGTCTGTAGTTGGTGGAGAAAACATTTCTTGCATTGGAAGCCCACTTCATTTAGGGTCATGGTAGGAGCACCTTTTCAGGTACCAATAGCCAAAGTTCACTTGGACCTGGAAAGGGGCTGGGAGGCAATCAGGTGCCAGAATTTGAAGGAATCCCAGCTGATGTTTTGACTGAAATTTACTCTGATGGAACATGTGATTATCTACAGTCAGACATTCATAAAATATCATGGAAATCTGGCAGTAAAGTTCCAGACAGTGTCCACATATATGGTAGGATTTGTGAAATGTGAATTTGCTAATTCAGAGAAAGCGCTAGATAACACAAGGCTAAATTTGAGCCATATTTATCACAAGGTACTTGGCTTCCTCTGGAATTGGACACATTAGGAGAGGAGATGGTTGGTAGCAGCAACCGTGAATATGAGACACAGTTGTCAAAATATTGAACCTCTATCAACATGGGGAATTGAGGAGGATTACAAAGAGAGAGAGCATTGACACTAACACAGCTCTTGGATTCTGTTTTATGGAAACTGAAGTAGGAAACCAAGGAGTCTTCTGGTCCCCAGGGCAGGAGGACTGTGTATACTGGGAACTGGGTTACTATGCAGCTAATGAACTCCTGAAAGGGGCTAGAGTAAGAGTTGGTGTAACACTAGTTAGTCCAAAGGACCTTTCATTGGGCACATTTGACTATATGGACATAAATCTTGATAAAGGCAGCTTATTCGGACATTTTATTGACCAGATATTGCACAACATGTGGTATGGGTCTGCTTGATATGTGAGCAGTGCCAGAAAGTTAGCAATGCAGGAGACAGAACCAAGGCTGCTTTGGTATTGATTCATGATACTGAGAAGACATCTCTAAGGGTAGCCATGGAAATTGTATGGCCTGTTAGTGCCTCAAGCTCCACAGGTAAGAGGTACATGTTAGTGACTGCAGAGTATGCTGCTAGGTATCCTGAAGGAGCAGCGTTATCCTCTAATGAGACAGAAAACATGTCAAATGCTTGTTTGGAATTACCAGCATTATGGTTTTTCCCTAGGGAAATACTGACAGACAGTATAAGTTCATGCCTGACATGGTGACTTGTTTGTGGAAGCACTGTTGGGTAAATCAGTTAAAAACTAACCCTGCCATCTAGAAACACATGGATTGCACTCTACTTTTAACTGCACTCTTATGATGATGCTGAAAGCATTCACAGACCAGTTTAACTGGAAGTCCTTTTTGCATACAGGTTTAGTCCCCAAGGGTTCTCTTTCTTTGCTAGAAGATTAAGAGACATATGCCAAAAGAATCTCATACAATTTGAGCACATACATATTTTTGAACTTAAGTTATGGTTTCAGTGCAATGAGAGCACACCCTTTACATTAGGATTTATTGTCTATTCTGCCTTCAAACTCTTGACTAGCTATGGTGGCATATCTGTATTTCTAGAAACGTTATCAGATCATGTTAAATTAATCATGACCCTAACTTAGACCTCCTAGAGATTCAAAGCACCCTTAATAAATCCAAGGATGACTTCAATGCTAGCCACAGATCTCCACTGATGTACTCCATCTCCAGATCATGTAAATTACCTTAACATCAACAGTGGGTAAAATATCAAACCGAATATCTTATTGATAGTGGACGTCAGTTATCCAAGCATTGATTGGCACATGTACACCCACAAAAATGTATATGTTCAGCATTTCCTAGACTTTGTTAATACCAATGCACTATAACAAACTGTGCAATTACACAGTAGATGCACTATCTAGACCTAGTCCTTACCAATCTAGATCGCACCTCTACCCCATCCCAGACATCCTCATCCATGGTCAAAGATGACCAGAAATCTGTCATCTTTTCTGCAAGGCCTAGTGGTACCATACCATGACTAAATGAATTTGTCTTTAGGGGTTTCTCAAGGGCAATTCTACTTCAACTTGTAGAAGAGCTATTCAACATCCTAAACAATCACTATAAATAGACCCAACTGAGAGGACTTTCCCATTCACCTCCAACTTTTTCTAGCATGTAAACAGCTGCATGAAAAAGTCAGTACCCATCTACGCTAAATGTAAGGGCAAATTCAGGAATAAACCTCTCTGTTAGAACTCTTATATTAATAATCTGAATAAGACATGAATGAAAATAATGAAATGTTGTAAGAAATCTCAGTTACCTCTACCTCAAGACTGCATTGCTATTTAAGAGCTCTATTAGAAAACATAACGTTGGGTATGAGCTTAAGTACACCGTAGATGCCAAAGATAAGTACAGCTCGTTCTTAACTTATGTTAGGAAATTAAGTATCATTGTACAATGATGCCTTATGCTCATACATAGTAATATCTCACATTTCATATCAAATTATATAGTTAATATTTTAGCAGAAATATTTAGTGCAAACTTTGCTTTACCCACATTGTTACTAACACCATCCTTAAAAATATAGTTGCCCCTGATATCCTTTTAGGATAAGTCTGAGAATTCCTCTCAAAGGATAGAAGTAATACTTCCTTGGGACCAGGCCATATATTAGGTTACATTCTCATCAGTGTCAAGTATACAATATCTGAAATTCTACTGAAACTGCTTAACCTCAGCCTATTTACAGGGTTTATACCAGATAATTGGAGAGCAGCCACTGTAACTCCCCTTTATAAGTGATAACCTCCTATGAACTCAGGACATAACCTTAATATGCAAAGCAATGGAACTGGCCATAACAGAATTCATTAATGCTGACATGGGCAACTTAACTGATTTACATCACACTTAGTTTGATTTTGTGAAGGGCATGTCTAATCTGCTGAACCTAGCAAGCTTTTTTGAAAAACCTGTAGTGGCTGTGGACAGGATCAGTCATGCATGCTACTTATCTCTATGTGGTCAAGGCTTTTGATGCCATCTCCCATGCTGGTATTATTGATCAAGAAGCTTAAACAGATTGCAAGACCCTTTGCTGTCCATTGGATTACCTTTTAGCTAACCAACAGATCCCAGGTTGTAAAAGTTGTTATCCTTTCTGAACTTACAATTGCAACTAGCAGGGTACTACAGAGTTTGTTCCTGGGTCCTCTCCTCTGTAGCATGTATTTTGCAGACATCCATGCCAGTATTACACAAGCATTGTTGACCAAATTTGTTGATGACTGCAAGCTGGACACTCTTATGCATTCATGTACTAATACAAAACAATTCCAACACAGCCCATAATATGCACATACCTGGAGAACCAGAAGTGATCTGAAGTTAAATGCATAAAAGTACAGCATAGTAGTATTCAGTAAAAAACACTTCATACATTTTTAATTGTGCTATTCTTCAGACAGACATGGTGATAATAGACCTGGGAATGTATGCGACCAACACTCTTTCATTAAATTATTATGTTTCACCCATAGGCAAGAATCATTCTATCTGGCCCAGTTACTTTCCAAGGGAATATATGCAATTTACAAGGAAGTCATCATACCACTATACTGTTCCTTCAGACCCATCATTAAATATTATGCCCTTTGGTGTGTAAAAATCCAAGTATATTACTATGGATAGATTCCAGACATTTTTAACTAAGAAGAAAACTAAAGGACTTAAATCCTCCCACTATCCTGACAGACTAGCACAACTCTCATTATAATGAGCAGTCTAATGGCTACTCTTAGGTGAGCTATGTCTTAGTTTTTGAGACATGAAGACCAAGGTGTATTTGGCTGCCTATTTCTTTGCAAAACCAGTGGCTCTACAAACACCAGCACTAGTGACCTAAATCTACACCAACAAAAAACAAGTCTCATTCAAAGGATATGGTCTTAAGTCAGGATATTCCCAGCCAATGGAGGAAGTTACTACTACAGGTAAAAATGTACTCCTTTGGCCAGCAGTCTTGTTGAATGAATGAGTAGATACAGATTTTATCTCAGGGTAATCAGGTACAGTCTTGCTCAGCTATGGAGATGAGCACAGTAAAATGCTTGAAAAAGTGTTAAGAACTTTTGTGTAGCTGCTTAAAGGTATATGCAGTTAGGAATGTCATGTTCCTCATGATCACTTATTTAGTGTTGGCTCATTGTTCCTATTTTCTTACGTTATATGGTGACATACTTCTAGGCTTAATGTTTAATTACCGGGATGGTTGATGAATGTGTTTCTTACAAGAAAAATCTTGTGTAGCCTGTTAAAATGTTCAGGATTAGGCCTAGGGAATGCATAGGGTTTGTCTCAGGAGAACCTAGAACAGGCACAACATCAATAAAAGGTTTATTATCACTGGACAGCCAAAGTCCATGAATATGTAGTCAGACAAAAGGTGTTGGTGCTTATTCCTATTTAACAGAATGAACTGTAAAAAGCAGGGGAGGAGTCATTTCACTGCTCTGAGAAAGGTAAACAGTGTTAATTATTTGGTGGAGTTTCCAGGAAGAAATGCAGGCTATATTGTGTTTATGAAATAAAGTCCCACAATGCTAGGGAGACACTGGTTCTGAACATCTGCATTAGATTGCAATGGATTGCATGAGGAATCATAGGGGGATCTGATGGTAAGCTTTCTTACTGAGACTGACTCATTTATGGATGAGGTAGTACTGTAATAGCTGCTATCTACTACACAAGGTCACATAATCTGTGCAGTATTACAACAGTTTGCAGACACCGCTAAGCCAGGTTCAGCCAAATGATGGAACAACATGTGAACTCAGGGACTCAATGGGTAATCAAACAACCTCCTTTGTGGCTGCCTGAGAACTGGAGCAGACCAAACAAACCATGATGGAGGAACTGTAGGAAATACTGGATTTGGTACACAGGAATACAATAGGTCCTAGATATCACTGGTAGTGCTGATGCCCCCCAAAAAAAAAAAAGTTAGCAGAAAACCACATCATAACTGTTTGGAAGAAATCATTTATTACTCCACTCCATAAAGGAGGCAACTCAACTAACCTGTCCACTAACAGACACATTGCTCTACTATCACCTTCATCAAAAAAATCTGGAAAAAAACATGCACTTCCAGCTTCACAGATACATTACTGACAGCAGCATACTTTCTATAAGAAATCATGGTTTCTATCCCAATCATATTACAGCAACTTCCCTTCTTCCTTTACCAACATCATCAACTATTATAGAAGTAATGGTAACCTAGTCACCAATACCATTAACCATAAATAATGGAATCTAGTCTCACTTAATTTCCTAACTATATCTAAAGATTTCAATACAGCTTTACAACAAACACTTCTCATTAAGATTTCATCCCTTAGTCTAAATCAGTCATCACTTACATGGTTTCATAAGTATCTAGCAAATAGATAACAGTCTATAAATTGGAAATACGACTTCTCCACCACATTCCTACGGAGTCCCACAAGGGTCAATTCTAGGCCCTGTCCCATTTAATATATTTTATTAACAAGCTTAATACAACCACCAAACAAGCAACAGTAGTGCAGTATGCAGATGATGCACCACTTATCTGCCTTGCCTCAACATTAAATATCCTCCAAGAAATCCTGCAAGAAATATTCTCATCTGCCGAAACTTGGCTATGTGCTGCAGACCTACTCCTGAGTCCCAAAACAGACTAAATTAATGCTTCTCACATTTAAACAAAAGCTGCGGTGGTACAGCGTAGCGTTGTTGCCTCACAGCAAGAGGTTCTCCTGTTTGATTCTTGGCTGGAGTGCCTTCTGTGTGGAGTCTGCATGTCCTCTCCTTGGTTGAGTGGCCTCCGAAAGACATGTGAATGGGTGTGCCTTCGCTGAAAGTTGGGCGTTGGGCTGGCAACTCGGCACCATAAAAATCTACTGCCAATCATTAGCGGACCAGAGTTCCACTGTGGTGACCCCCAAACTTGGATAAACCGAAAAGACAAACAACAACTGAACAAAAACATATTCCACACTCTTTCATCCAAAAAATAGCAATATAAACTGTAACACAAGCAGAACTACAGGAAGTACTGCTATTCATCATCATCATCAACCCCTTTTTCTACATTGGATTGAGGTGTCTTGTCACTTGCTGCGATCTCTCCCTATTTAATGTCCACATTTCTTCTTACCTTTTTCCTGTCTGTCTGAACTCTTCATTACCAGAATGTCTTCTGCTTTCCTGCACATGTGCCTGAACCATTGCAATGTGTTCTGTCTGACCTTTTCCCCAATTGGAGTTACATTTGGCTTCTGCTTTTATGTCGTCATTTCTTCATCTGTCCCACAGAGTGCATCCTACCACCTGTCTCAGGCACTTTATCACCATCAGGTCTAGCTATCTCAAGTGCTCTCCCTTTACTGATCAGGTTTCTTTACCATACAGTAGTACTGGTTCTACCACTGTTTTGTATGCCTTACTTTTCAGCTTCTTTGGCATTCTTATGTTATACACCACCCCGACACTCTGTGCCAGTTGGCTGCAGCCCCTCTGATTCTAGCTCTAACCTCCTCATTCAGACTTCAGTTCTCCTGAGCCATGCCTCCCAAATACTTGGATCTGTTAACCTCTTCCACTATTTTCCCTTCTGTCTCAATTTTCAGCTTCTTCATATTTAGCCCCATTTGTTGCCATTACAACTGTCTTATCTGTACTCAGTTTCATCCCATGTGCCTTCAGTTTTGCATTCCATTCCCCTATGCATTGGTGAATTCTTGCTCAGAGTCTACCTGTAATGCTATATGATCTGCATACAGCAACTTTACTGATCTGTCCACTCTGATCTGTTTGCTAACATAGTTCAATACTGAAGTATTGGTAGACAACAAATGGAAATATGACCATCACCTTCTCCAGATCATCAAAAAACACACACAAAACTAGGCTCCCTTTAGATGGCTAAGCAATATCTTACTGACACTACAAGAGCATCTATAGCAACATCTACCTATTCACATCCAACTTGTATACATCTCCTGTTTTTACAAATCTTACTATCAATTTCAAATCAAAACTTGACAAATGCTATATTCCATCCATCTACAACCCATTTTTCCCTATTTTTATACACAAGTTCCGGATGCCACTTCTACAGTGACAATTATCTAAAGTCAATGTTCACACTGCTGGGTGGGTAAATGTTCTTCAGTTCTTCAGTACTACTCACACATACACACACTCATACCTATGGCCACTTTAGAGTGTCTAATCTACCTATTGCATACTTTTGGAACATGGGAAGAAGCTAAACACCCAGAAAAAGACACACAAATAGAGCAAGGACATGCAGACTTCATACAGAAGGTACCACAGCTAGGTTTCAAAACAGAGAACTTCTTGCTTTACAGTGACAATGCTACACACCACACCACTGTGCCTGCCAAGCACTACAATTAGGTATAAAGCTGAAGAGAAGATTGGAGTAAGTTCTGATTATACAGGTTTTTGTACAGATTGATGCTTCCTGCTATGGTCTGAGGCTGCACTTAGCTATCTGCTATAATAAAACAGCTAAATGTTCATAAAATACATTAAAAGAAAATTACAGCACAGCCCTAAGCAACCTAAATTGGCTACACTTCTACACTACCTAACCTACACACAATGCATCATGCCCCACAATCATCATTATAGGAGCCAAAGAAACACCCTTCTCTGAAAAATATATTATAGCCCTACTCTAACGGCAGAGCTTTAAATTCTAATAATAAAGTTGTCCTAACTGCATCTAAATATAACTCTGCCAGCAACTCAAACTACTCTTATCAGGTAAAGAAACTATGAATTTCCATTGAACATCCGTTAAAACTAACATAAAACTATTTAAGCTATAAAACCCTACTGAAACAACATATGCAAAACACCTGGCTCTATTCCTGCTCTAAATCTGGATAATCCTATCTATATGTACTTATTCAACTACACTACCTTCCAAAAATTGTATCTCTTCTTTCCCCACTTGACTCCTTATAATCATTCATTCATATTTTCTGCAATCTTCTATACTCTTCTCCACTCACTCCTAACACAAACCTTCACTTACCTAACAAACACTTTCACATCACTATCCTTGTCCTGCTCCTCTCTCTAGCCTTACACCTAAATGTATTTCAGTTTATCATAGTTTCATTACTTAATATCTTAATATTTATATCATATTTTAAGGATTTTTATTGATTTAACATATTTACAATATATACACAGAAAGGAAGAAACTGAACATCACATACTGTTACACAATTTTAGGAATATATTGAATCATCAAGGTAATCTTATGCAATTAACACATTAAGAGCCTTGATAATTTAACAACATTTCAAGGCTATCCCCAACACGTGTTATATATAGATCTTATTCTGATCAATTATTTTTCATTTTTACATAGTATTGCTGTTAAATTAAAAAATTCTTTGAACATAGGAAGCAAGTTCAATTTCTAATTTTTGTAATAACTTTTCTAACAACTGCCAAAAGATTCTGAAATATTTTTTGATGTTTGCCTTTTACAGATAACAGGAAGTGGGATATTCATTAGTATTATTGATCTAGTTAAAGAATAATTATCAGACCATAAACCCTTAACAATTTATTTATCTCTTCCCAAAATACATTTAATTTTTCATAATACATAAACATGTATGTCCAATCAGCTTTTACGTCTTTACTATATCTCCAACACACTGAAGAATCCAATTTACTAAACTTAGAGATTTATAGGGGGGGGGGTGACAAACATTCTATTTATAATTTTACACATAAGAATTTTCTAGTTTAATCTTAAAGAAGATTAACTAACTGATTTAATTCATTGACTCTAATGGAGCTCAGGAAGTTTCCACTGTAACTTCCAATGGGCAGAGCCTAAGCCTTTTGACAGAATCAAACAAATGTTAATATCTCTAGGACCATTGGGATTATGAAAGAAGTATAAATGGCAAACTCTTCAGCACAAACTATTTTCATAGTGGTAGCATTCTTTAGGTTCTAGGTATTAAACCAAATTTATAAGCCACAGTAAAAACAGTAACTATTACATTTGTAATATTTTCTAAATAACTTATAATATCTCAGCAACCACTCAAGTTACACACATACTGTAAGCAGCATTGTATTCTTCTAGCTGAGAGCTTTCATGTGAGGTTAATGAGTTCTGTCTGCGTTACTTGGTTGTTGAGATATTTAGAACAATGTGAACATTATATCTATAAAAATTAATATCATAAAACAACAGTTAATATCTATTTACCTACACTAGACAGAGGTCAAATATTAATGCCATCGTGTAAGCTTTACAATGAAACTTTTAGAAACCTTGTACATAGCATGGTTATTGGAATTACTGATGAAAGTATAAACAAGGAATATTTGACCCCTACAGGTGTCAGTAGGACTTAACTGCAGACGTACCTGGAGGTATCACTTGGATATAGTTAGTTAAGTAAAAACGTTGTATTCTTACCACCTCTCCACTACTATCTAAAAAGTTACAGAATTTTGCATCAGAATTATTATTTATAATTATATAACCTGGAAAAGTTTCCTTTGTAGGTCAATTCACCTTCAGTTATAGCATCCATATAGCAATTGAATGGGAAATAGTATTCTGTTCCTCTTGACTCATATTATCGATAAATGCAGTTAATTTCTTACTGACAAATAATATTAACCTGTTAACAGATTCCTCAAACTTATAATCTTTGATTAATTATTCTGGTGACTTAGCTTTTCCTCTTTTAAATCAATCAGACCATAAAACTAATGCATTACTTTTTAGTAAATTCATTTCAACATAGCTTCCTTAAATCTACAGGTGTGTACAATAGGAAAGCAGAAAATTTTCCATTTTGATATTAATGGAGTTTTACAAATATAATATTTAACTGTTTTAAGAATTGATTTCATATATGTAGGGTTTACAGACTGAAATTAATTTCCTACTAAGGTAAATTTTATTAACCAGATGACAGGATTGTTACATATTTCAAATGTATCAGATTTGATAAACTTATGAGAATTTAGCATAATCTACCATTGACGTTTTTTTCAATTGACTAGTGTATGCTGAGTCTACCCAGTGTATAACAGAGTTAAAATTTGCAGCAATAGAACAGGATTCTACATCTGGGAAACTAATACAACCATACTACCATGATCTTACATAATTTCTATAAGTAATTCCCTGCCTTTCGGGATACCATAAGAATTAAGTTTTTTTTTTTTTAATTATTTTTGTCAAGTTGTCAGGTGTTGAATCTATTGAATACAATATATATATATATATATATATATATATATATATATAATATATATATATATATATATATATATATATATATATATATATATATATATATATATATATATATATATATATATATATATATATATATATATATATATATATACACACACACACACACACACACACAAACATTAATGTATGGGTTCACTACTAAATATCAAAATTCCACAATCCTAACACTCTGAAAACAGAGGACCAGAATCTCAACATTTTGAAATTTCAAACTAAAAAAAATTCAACAGAAAACCAACTATTCTAACATTTATGCAGGAAGGCAAGCCCCCCCCCTGTGCCTTCCACACCCCCTGCAACTTAAATATACCTACTCCAAGATCACACTACAGTGGAGTAAATGGCAAAGTTCCTGTTCCACACTGTACGGCAATCTCCATTCACTATTTTTGAGATTCTGCAATTTCAAGATTCTGGCCGTCAGTATTCAGAGTCTCAGGATTGTGGAATTTTGGTATTATGTAGTGAACCCATATATATATATATATTTTTCCCAGTGAATATAATTCATACATAGGACTATACACTAGGTTTCTGGACGATATGTTCATTTTATGGAAAGGCCCGGAGGAGAAGATACCTGAATTTATAATGTATCTCAATAAAACCACGGATTTTCTCAAATTTACTTATCAGTGTGACAAAGTTGGAATTGCATATTTGGACACATGGATTAGTACTACAGGACAGGGATTTGTATCAAGAATTTATAGAAAACTTTTAGTTATGTACTCACCATAACTTCAGATGTTTGGGATCCATCTCGCCTACATTCTGACTGATGGGTTCGGAGCCGATCCCTCGGCTCCGACTCGGCACGCTTATGCCAAAGAGCGAAGTCTCTTATTGGCTGAGCTTACTATATCCCAGGATGCACCACTACCAGTCCCCCAGATCTAGTTTGTCCGCATACATGCACACATGCAAGCACTGCTTATATAACATCGCCAGAAGAAACAAGATAAAACAGTAGAACTCAAAACCGTTCAATCTCTTCTGATCTCCAAGGCCGGGGAAGGAGGGTGGGTATTAGGAATGTAGGCGAGATGGATCCCAAACATCTGAAGTTATGGTGAGTACATAACTAAAAGATGTTATGTGATCCTATCTCACCTACATTCTGACTGATGGGACAGCGTCCTAGCACCTGAATCCTGGGTGGCTCACTGGAAAACACTCCTGAGTACCGTGGAACCAAATGATGCCCGCCCTTTAGATGCCACATCCAATTTATAGTGGGAAATGAAAGTGTGCGGATTGGACCAAGTAGCAGCACAAATCTCAGAAATAGCGAGCTTGGAATGAAAAGCTATAGAAGTAGCCATAGCTCTGGTAGAGTGAGCTTTGATAGATGTTGTAAGTTGCTTATTCGAAGAGGAATAAGCCTGAGTTATACAATCTCTAATCCATTTGGAGATAGTAGCTTTTGTGATGGTTTTACCCAATTTATTGTCTGAGAAGGACACAAACAACTGGTCTGATTTACGAATTTGCTGAGTCCTGTCTAGATAGAAGCGCAATTGCCTGTGAACATCCAATTTATGGAAAGTATATTCTGCTTCATTGGAGAATTTTGGAAAGAAAACTGGTAGCTCTAGAGATTGTTGGAGACAGAGATTAGAGCAGACCTTTGGGATAAAAGATAGATTAGGCCTAAGTGATACTCTATCCTTGTGAAAAATCAAGTACGGTGGTTTGATAGATAGGGCTTGAAGCTCTGAAACCCTTCTTGCAGAGGTAATTGCCACTAAGAAGGCAGTTTTCCAAGACAGATATTTTAACTCACATGTAGCAGCCGGTTCGAAAGGGGAAGATGTTAAGGCACGAAGCACCAAATCAAGATCCCACGGAGGTGCAGGATGAAAAACTGGGGGTCTTAACAGCCCCGCACCTTTAATGAAAGTTTTGCATAATCTGCTGCTCATCAACGGTGGATCCATGAATTCGTGAAATTTAGAGATAGCTGCAAGTTGGACTTTAATAGTAGAGACTGAAGATCCTTGATTAAACAAGGATGTTAAAAATTTTAAAACCTCTGGAATCGGGGCAGTGATAGGGTCTAAGCCCCTGAGTTGAGCTCAGATAGCAAACCTCTTCCACTTACTGAGGTACAATTTCTTAGTGGTGGGTTTGTGGGCCGAGGATAAAATGTGAATAACTTCCGGGTCTAAGGTGTGATTTCTGACTAAAGTCGGAAGTGGAGGAACCAAGCTGTCAACTTCAACGTGCGAAGGGACTGGTGTTGTCATCCCGACTGATGAATTAGCAGATCCGGGGTTATATCCAAAACCCAAGGATCGTCCACCGCATGTTTCTTCAGGTAGGGGAACCATACCTGGCGAGGCCAGTACGGAGCAATTAATATCATTGTGGACCCCAATTGAGAAGCTTTCTGAATGACTTTGGGGAGAAGTGGAACCGGAGGAAAGGCATAAAGTAGCCCTGTTGGCCAAGGTTGTGCTAGAGCATCCGTCGCTGCCTCCCCCTGATGTGGAGTCAAGGAGAAGAACCTTTTGCACTTTGTGTTTTGTGGTGTTGCAAACAGGTCGCAGCACGGCGTCCCCCATCTTCTGAAAACCTGAGCTGCTACTGTTTCGCTCAGGGACCACTCGTGAGGAGAGAGAATTGTCCTGCTTAATCTGTCTGCCAATATATTGGATTTCCCTGGAATGTGGGTCGCTACCAAGAAGCGGTTGGTAGCTACAGCCCATTCCCACACCCTCATGGCCTCTCTGCAAAGGGGGTAAGATCTGGTCCCTCCTTGTTTGTTTAGATACCAGACCACCGACATGTTGTCTGTGTGGATAGCGATAATGCCTTGAGGGAGAAACTTGTGGAGAGCCTGTAGGGACAGAAGTACAGCCCTCATCTCCAACACATTGATGTGGAGAAAGGTTTCGTCTGGAAGCCAGGAACCCTGAACTAACCTGCCCAGACAATGCCCCCCCCACCCTGTCTGGGAGGCATCCGTCGTCAGGGTGGCCACCGGACGGGGGATAACAAAAGGTCTTCCCTGATTCAGATTGGACGGGTGAAGCCACCAGCGGAGGTCCCGTTTGCACGTTTCTGTAATCATAATGGGGTGATTGAGGGGAAGATTCTGAAGGGACCATTGAGTCGATAATAACCACTGAAGAATCCTCATGTGCAATCTTGCCAGAGGAACTAGTAGAACCGTGGCCGACATTGAACCTAAAAGTTGCAGGACCATCCTGGCTGGGGCTTTGGATCTTGAAAGCAGGGCTTGAACTTGGCCTTGTAAAGTTTGGATCCTTTCGGTAGGAAGAAAAACGCGCATCAATTTTGAGTCTATCTCTGCTCCTATGAACCTTATGCGCTGAGAGGTCAGCAAGACAGACTTTGACCAATTGAATGTAATTCCCAGGGTAGCACCCAGGGAAATGGTGGCTTTGAGGTTGTCCATTAGTAGATGACTGGTGGTGGCAGTCAGGAGCCAGTCGTCCAGATAGGGAAACACTTGGAATCCAAGACTCCTCAGGTGAGCAGTTACTACTGCCAAACACTTGGTGAACACCCTGGGGCTGTGGTGAGACCAAAGGGCAGTGCACAAAATTGGAAATGACTGTCTCCCAGGCTGAAGCGCAGATACTTCCTGGGCGCCCGATGTATCGGTATGTGATAATAGGCGTCCTTGAGATCTATGGAGCACATCCAAACATCCTTCTCCAACAATGGGAGAATGGATTGTAACGTGACCATTCGGAATTTGGATTTCGTGACGGATTGGTTTAGTCTGCTGAGATCCAATATTGGTCTCAGATCCCCTGTCTTTTTTGGCACTAAAAAGAACCTTGAGTAATTTCCGGATCCGATCTGGTCTGTGGGGACCGGTTGGATGACTCCTTTTTCTAGCAGCTTTAAAGCTTCTGCGGCTGCAATTTCCCTTTGACTGGGTGGTGGGTCCGGGATTTTTTTGGACGGTGGGGGTGAGTGTGTGAAGGGAATGGTGTAACCTCCGGCAATAATCCGAAGCACCCATCTGTCCTGAGTGATAGACTCCCAGGCTTTTAGGTGCTTGGCAAAACGGCACCCGACTGGCTCCGGAGCAGCACAGCCGGGCAATCCCTCATGAAGTGTGGGAGGCTGAAGAGCCACGAAAGGACTCGCGGTCTCCAGAATTGCGGGGCCCTCTGCCGCCTCTGGGACGGCGTCTCCCAGAAAAATTTCCCCGTCCTCTGCCTCTGGAGGGGGAATCTTCCTGCTGTTGAGGGAAAAACTTACGTGATTTGCGGAACCACATCTTCCCTCCTCCTTTAGCCTTGGGATAAGGCCGAAAGGGAGTGGAATAACGTGCACCTACGGCAGATAAAGTTTTTCCTTCTTGCTCACAGCGGGTAAGAGTGTCTTTAACCTTAGGTCCAAATAGAGAGGACCCATCAAAGGGAGCGTCGGCGAAGGAAGACTTGAAGGCCTCCGCAAAATGACACAAACGGAGCCAGGCTTGTCTCCGTAGAGCCACGCCTGTGCCTGCCGCTCTACCCGCCCTTCGGCCGCATATGAAATGAGCCTCATGGACGAGTTAGAAATTGAAGCAAGGATAGCCAACTGAGAGCTAACCGACTGGGCTAGCTGCTCAGGTAGGTTACCCGAGAGGGAATCTGACAGCTCCTTGACCAGATCCCTCTGAAGCCTGGTAAAATGTGCCAAGTAATTCAGGGACCTTAAAGTAAAGGCCGCTGAAGTCAGGGTACGCTTCCCGTACCGGTCCATGCTCCTAGACTCCTTATTAGGAGGATGGACGGACGTTGAAGCCTCTGCCACGTCCTGTTGTGTAGCAGATGCCACCACCATGGCATCTACAGCCACGCCTTTGGTCAGGAACTCCTTCTCGGGTGGGGCAGACAAAAATTTGTTAGGACGAGAAGGGACTGGTTCCACGGTATCTGGATGTTCCCACGCCCTCCGACAAACTAAATCCAGGAGCTCGTCGAAGGGCGGAGACACCCAGGAGGCGGAGGGCTGAGCCCCAAAGGCCTTGAGAAGCACTGACTCATCAGCAGAGGGGGGTTTGGATATCCAGCCGCCTCGTTGTTTGAGGATCTCTAAGATGTCTGCAAATGAGACATCCTCTGAGGACGACTTCGAGGACCCCTCCGCATCATCAAGATCAGTGTCCGATGTAATAGACTCGGGGGAGTCCACGTGCTTCCTCTTGCACGATCTCTTCCTTGGTGGCTCCTCTGAAGACAACTCCGAAGAGCCCTCAGGAGGAGGGGAACCCCCAGTGGGGGTAACCTCAGGCCCAGGGGCTCCGCTGCCTAAGGACAGGGGAACTGCCAAAGACCCAGTCTCCACGCCCAGGGAAGGTGCCGGTAAAGCCGGAGAGATGGCCGAAGAAGACTTGGCCAAGGCACTCCTCATAGCTCTGAAAGCCGGACCCCCAGAATCCTGGGAGTGTCCGGTCCCCGGAGCCATGACAGCAGACGGAAGTCCCGCAGCTGAAGCACCGAGAGGGAGGCTCGGAACCGACAGCATAGGTCCCGAAACATCACCCCCAGGTCCAGCCGAAGAAGCCCGTGTACCAAACTCGGACCCGAAGGCCGGGGTTGGAGTAAGGGTCGGAGCCGACCCTAAGATCTCTACCGGCTCCGACAGCACCTGCTCCGACGGAGCCGAAGCGGTCGGAGGAGGAATGGCAATGACATGGGCATGGGCTGTCGGCTCCGAAGCCAACTGGGTCGGAGCCAAAACCAATTTTTGAAAGACTGGGGACTGGAACAGTCTTTGGAGCACCCTGTCTATGTCCGAATCTGACATCCTCGATGACCTAGAGGATACTGAACGGGTTCGAGATGGCCTCTCCAACGGCCCCAAGGGGCTAGGGGACCGGCTCCGAGGCGACTCGATGACTATCGGCGCCGAAGGAATACCCAAACTAGTTTCCATCGGTGCCGAGGAGGGCTTCGGCGCCGAGGAGGAAGTGTCTGAGCGGACAACCTTCATCGGCTCCGAAACCAGTGGAGCCGATGAAGATGACCCGCCTCTCGATGCCCCAGCCATCGGCTCCGAAGCCAGAGGAGTCGAGACTGGTGGCATCGAGGCAGACCGTTCCGACCTCGGCTCCGAAGTCCTTGGAGCCGAAGGAGAGGCCTGCCTATGTTTTTTAGCGGTCGGATCCGACGGACTGGTCGGAGCCGACGCCCTTTTCTTTTTAGCAGGAGAGGGAGAGGATGCTAAAGCTTCTTCAAAGGAGGGCTTTATAATGCCTTTTAATATGAGCTTATTTTTCCTCTCTTGGAGGACCCTTGAGGAAAAAGCGTGACACACGCTGCAGGACTCCTGCAAATGTTTTGCACCTAAACAATAAACACAGAGAGAGTGATCATCTGTGATAGACATTTTAAAGTTGCACTTGGTGCACTTTTTAAAGCCTGAAGGCCTAGGAACTTGAGACATTCTGGTGAATTAAGCCAAAACACAGTACAAACACTGTAATTAGAAACAAATTTTCTCTGCTTCTTCCTTCTTGTAAAAGAAAGAGAAACTATCAGCAATAGAAGGATCCGAAATCCCTAAACAGAAAGGAGTCACCTAACAACCAACAAAAAAAAAGACCGGGAAAGGCCTTTCCACACAAGAGGTACTCCTAGTCAACACTCACAACACAAGAATTTACTAAGTAAATTTCTCCAATCACACTCTAAACACAAGAATAGCTGTTAAAACAGCTTTTTGTTAAAGAATAAAGAGATTTCTGACAGAAAGTTAGTGAAAATAATCACTACTTAGCTCAGCCAGCTCGAGACCACGTCTTCACTTGTTAGCGGCAAACGAGATCTGGGGGACTGGTAGTGGTGCATCCTGGGATATAGTAAGCTCAGCCAATAAGAGACTTCGCTCTTTGGCATCAGCGTGCCGAGTCGGAGCCGAGGGATCGGCTCCGAACCCATCAGTCAGAATGTAGGCGAGATAGGATCACATAACATCCTACGTTTTCAAATGATTATATACACTTTAACAGTTGCCACCCTGCTCATATATTTCGCAATGTAGTGAAAGGCCAATGCATACGTGTAGCCAGAATGTCGTCCACTAAGGAGGTTATGCAAAGAGAATTGGATGTAGTATCAAAATTATTCCTGAATAGAGGATACCCTAAACATATGTTGGATAACATTATTGCATATGTTCAGAAAGAATGGGGTATCAAATATGTACCCCTGTTGGGTACAGGCAGTACGGTGTGTACTATTGGCCAACCAGAGAGAGACAATAGAGTATGTATCATAAGATTCAATCCTTATACAAACATTGTGATAGAAATCTTGAAGAAACATTGGGACTTAATTTCAACCACTGTGCCTATTGGAGACATAATAGGTAAGAAACCTATTATAGTATACAAGACAGGATATAATATAAAAAGAATGATAGAGACAAAGAAAAAAGCACACATAGACTACAGCAAGAAGGGTACTATGAGTTGTGGTACATGTAGCCAATGTAAATATATTAACACTAATGTTAGAATTAGGCTTAAGAATATTATGAATTCTGTAGTATACCCCAAGAAAGGTAATTGTAACACACAGCGTATTGTGTACATAGCTGTGTGTGTTAAATGTTTTGCTTACTACATAGGAAAGACTGAAAGGAAATTTAAAATGCGTATCTATGAGCACTTGTATAGGATTAGGAAAGCAGATTCCAAAAATGCATTAAGCAGACATATAATAGAAAAGGGTAGTGAACATACTTTCAACTTTGCAATTATAGATCAGGTTGAGGCAACAGACAAGGGAGGCAACTGGAAAACGTATTTGGCTTGGTTGGAAAGTAAGTGGCAGATCTGTTTAGACGCCACATCTCCACCAGGAATAAATGACCATATTAGTATCAAACCCTTTTTAGCTTTAGAACAGTAACAATTTATTAAAGTATTAAAGTAATATTGTATTAGTTCAGTATTCATATATTTTTATACATTTATACATTTTTTACACATTTATACATTTATACATTTATACATTTTTACATTTTATAAATGAATTTTATGAATTTATATTAGGTAGAATTTTAAGAGTTGAACTACGTAATTAAAAGGATTCATGCACTGAAATGTATGCACTTTAGTACAAATATATAAATTGAATATCCATCCTTTTAGTGTAGCTGTCAAACTAAAGGTTTTTTATATTATTATTATTTGTATTTTTAATGAATATTTTATGTACAAAAGTAAATGGTGCAAACTTGTTTTTATTTTTTATTGTTTAATAATGAAATTTGGCGCCAAAATTGCTTTAAAAGGAAGTGGTACATGAAGGTAAATGGTTCTGAAGAAATCTGGTGTTACAGATGAAAGCGCTTAACCATTACTACAGACGTGTGTTGTGTTGCTGGCAATCTAATATAGCTGTGTGACGAAAAGATTAAGTCTTCGTTAGTGTATTCCTTCACTGCTCGAGTCCAGGGGATCTGCACAGGCCATTTGGCGTTTATATATATATATATATATATATATATATATATATATATATATATATATATATATATATATATATATATATATATATATATATATATATATATACACGTGTGTGTGTGTGTGTGTGTGTGTGTGTATATTCAAAACATCGACTCCCAGTTAATTGAACATCATAACACAGAAATGAAAATCATGAAAACATAAATACTAACAGCAAAGTTGCTCTCAGGGTAAGAAACCACTTGCCCACATGCCCTTTTCACCTTTGTAGTGCAATCCCTGAGTTGGTATATATAAATAGGGGGGGTGGAGTGCAACCCCCTACCTAGGTGGGTTTTACTTATCTCACTTCATCAATCAAGGTAAGCACAAACTTGTAAAAACACAACTATGATACTGTAAAGAAAGATGAATGAAATGCTTTAGATAAACATCTGGCACAGAATGCAAGACATAGGTTCAGATTTTGTGTTATAGATAGGGCAGACTTGGGCCAGAGAGGAGGTCCAGTGGAGGACTTCCTAGAATTTTTGGAATGAAAATGGCAATTAAAAACTAGACCCAACTGCTTTTCTGGTATAAATGAAAATATATCCATTTCTAGTGTATTAAAATTAAAGGCTGCTTTGTATATTTAAACTTATTTTTATTAATCATGTTTTTATAAAATGCATTAGTATAAGTAGAGTTTTTATATTATAGTTGTATATGTGTGCATATATTTGAGTAGGGAAATGGACTGTTATTTTAATAATCAATGATGTGTTTTAATTGGGCATTTGTTAAGGCTGTTTTGTGTGTATATAATTTGTAGAGGGACGTGGTATTTTATTCTGAACAACTCCTGTGTATTGAGTGGATGAAAGTGCTAAATAAACTGGTTTTCTTTGGGTTCATTGCTTCACCATCCATTTTATGTGTGTTTACCTCACTTCATGTTTCATGTAAGTTTGGGCAAGTGTTTATTTACCCTGAGAAAAACGTGGCCATTCTCTATTTCTGTTTTCACAGTTTTTGTCTTGGGATAATTATATTCAGCCAACTAGGACTTGATGTATCAAAGTAGATCCATATATATATATATATATATATATATATATATATATATATATATATATATATTAGTATGTATAATCTTGGGTAATACAGTAATTTAATAAGCACTAACCTATCATCAAAAGTAAAAAAAACATTCAATTTTTTAATAAGAATATAATAACATGCAATATGCAAAAACAAAGTTCATATGACCAAGCTTCAAATTTCAGTTTTCAGTGTATTTTCAACTTGTTATATGATTTTTTTATGTAAATTATGTGAGATATTGTGCATTCACATTTCTGCCATATTCAGGTATACAGTATGTATTTCGTATCTTTCTTATATGCAGTTTATTTACATATATTTTTATTCTTGTTTTATTTGCTCACTGATATTTTACCTCATTCTATATAATTTGTCTTTCTAAAATCTCCAAAGAGATATTTAATCATCAGCTGTCCTTTAGAAATTGAAGAATGAATCTAAAATCCAGCAAAACAAACCTCAACCAACAAACAACACTGGTGCACCAGAAAAAACAAGCCAAGGAAATAACGTAAAATAGTTTATTCAACGTTTTTGTCCAATAGACTTCATCAGAATAAAAGATCTACAAAAACACAAGCATTTATACTATTGCTGTTCATTAACAACCAATTAACAAATCAATTATTCAATTAATTATCTAAATAATTAAAATATTTAAAACCAATAAAAATCTTATAAATCTGTGACTTATAAATATTAATGCTTTTTATATGTTCAATTTATTATTGACCAAAAAACATTTAATATTAATTATGTCATTCAGGCCTGGGGGAACATCTGCTCCCAGCCTTAATTTCCACAAAGTTTCCTTTCTTTCCACCTTATTTTTAATACTACCTCCTCTTAAATCACTTTTAACATATTCTAAAATCGAAAGCATACATTTTTTGTATAAAGTACATTTCTCTGAGTGCCTGTAAAAGGCATTATTTATATCTCTAGTCTTTATAGCATAACAATGTTCCTTTATACATTTGCTAAGGCTTCTTGTAGTCATACCTACATAATAAGCAGAGCAGCCTGAACATAAAGCAATGTATACAATATTGTAAGGTAAACAATTGTATCTGCCATCAATACTTATAGTTTTGTAATAATGCTCTAAATTGATATAAGGTCCCTCCAAAATATATCTACAGGCACTGCAGCTGTAACACTTAAACATCCCTTTGATTTTGTTTGTAACTGGAGGTAGTATTAAAGTTTCATCACGCTGAAGCAAACTTAGGTGCATTACCTAACACTACACTCAAATCATTATCACCCTTTATTATTTTCCAGTTGTTCTGTATAGCGAACTTAATATGTTCACTATCTACAGACATCTCTATGGCACATCTAGGTAAACTCTCAGAAGACTTCTCAACAATATGCAACTTATTAACAATTAATCCCTTTTCTAAAATAGGCGGAAAATCAATCTTCCTTCTTATCTTAATATTACAAGCTAATTCATTTAATAACTTAATAGGATATTAATGCAAATAGCAAACCTTATATCAAGCTTCCTCCTGAGTCTAGGAGTAACTGAGGGGTCTTCTCTTCCATTGAAGTCAGGTCTCTTCTGTTTAGATTCTTCCTCTCTTTCTGTTCTAGGTGGTAAAATTGGTGCAAAAAAGAGATAGATATCTCAGTGCCTGGCTAGATAAAGGGCTAAAAATGGGGAGAGACCAAGTGGAAGGGCAGTTAACCAATCTCTTGAGAGAGGGGGTTGGTTCCATGGTGCCCAGGGTGAGGTTAGATGTTGTAAGTGGCTGATGTAATCAGTATGAGAGAGAACAGTCAATCAAACTGGTCACCTTTTCTCACTCTTACCACCAAAAGGAAAGCTCAAGTTCCAAATCAGTAGTAGAAAAACAAAAAACACATTTCAAATAACTGAAATTGTGCACACCATGAGGTAAAAAATACTTTCAAACCCATGTCAGTTACATTTTAGATTTGTATACATGTAGAGATCACACAAAAATAATATTAAAAAATAATAATGTGGCTTGTTTACTATGCTACTTCTTCACCAGATAAACCATGCTAATGTAGATGCAGTGATTTACAAATGCAATTACTTGATTGACTTTTTTGTATTTTTGCTCAAAACCAGGCTAATCTATATCCCTAAATACAAACAAGTACCTTTGCATTCCTTATACCTCCTTACTCTCCCTTCTACACTTCATAGGAGGTTACTAAGCAATTGGCCCCAAGGCCTCTACTCTCCCTAGCCAAATTATACCATTTTTCCCTTATGGACCAAGATATATGGTCTATGTTTTCATGCAAAGGTAAGATCATCACCAGCTGTCCCTGTCTATGAGGGACAAAGATGAAACCTCCAGTGTAAATTTATGGTTTCCCATCCAGATGTCTACATTACACTTAAATAGAGTCATTGAGGAGCTCTGTTTTGCATGAATTAGGAGGTTGTTCCAGAGGACTGGCAACCTCTGGCAGACATATCTGTCTCTCCAGCATGTCATGTTGGGTCTATATCATAACAACGAAAAAACAAAACCGCAAACGCTCACATGAGCGAAAATGCTGGTAATCGAACTTGCTATTGTGAGGGGCTGCACCCCCACACCCCCCGCTAACTATATATTCCAACTCCATGGTCACACTACAGTGAGGAAAGGGCAATTATCCTACTCCTCACTGTAACACGACCCCACAATCACACTTTCGATTCCCGGCATTTTTGCTCATGTGAGCATTCGCGGTTTTGTCATTTTGTTGTTATAATATAGACCCGTCATGTTAATATCTCAGGCTGGGTTAAGATGCCTAGAGTGAGTGAATCTTGTCCCATTAGAGTTGTATAGCATAACTTGGGGCATCACAGTGATGAAGTAAGTAGTATTGTATTCTCCCAGAAAGAGGTCTCTTAGTTTGGTTCTTGGCTGGGGGTTTATTCTATGGGGCCTGCCTTTCTTCCATGTGCTTGGATGGGTTTCCTACATGTATGCTGATTTTTTCTGGCATCCCAGAGATATGTTGAACATAGATTGGTGATTCTAAATCATCCATAAATGTGTGTGTTTGTGTGGTACAGAAGAAAGTCCTGACAATCAGCTTTCATTCATTCATTGCCTAGTAACTCTGTTGATAGGGAATACTGGTCTTATAGTCACTACAGGATTTAGATGGACTCACCAGAATTGGATGGACTGATAGAAATTATTCATTAGTAAATTCATAAACAAACGTAAAGACGAACAGGCTATGAACTGCATGTAACTTGCCCCCCCCCCCCCCCGGGCCTTCACTGAAAATGGATTAACCACCCAGTTGGACTACCCCAGTAAAAACATATAAAATAAATAAATAAATAAATGATTTGTAATAATTCTACGTGCCTTAAATAATATGCATGTACACATGCAAATTAATGTTATTCATTGCTATGACCAGGTAAAATTCATATCAGACCAATACATCAAAAAAATTACTCTTGTGATGGAATACTATAACTAGACCAATCCATCTTCTATTGGGGATTCTACAAATGTGTTGTGAAAAAAATCCTGGAGGGAACTAAAATGTAGACCTTATTAATTACAATAATATGGCTGCTAGTGTATAGGGAGGTTATTCACAAATCACAGCTAAAACAGACCAAAATTATCAAGGTAATATATACCTCTCCCAAATACTAAGTTATCTTGTATGTTTGTGTCCTTATTGATAGGTTCACATGATTCTAGAGTTATTTATTTATTTTATTTTATTTTACATTTTTTTACCGGGATAGTCCGACTGGATACATGTCCATTTTCAGTGGAGGCCCAGGGAGAAAAGCTCCACATAGACAAACTTACATAGATTACACAGAAGTTATCAAACAATTATAAAAACAAAGTGAATATATACAATGGGTTAGTAGTGTTCCCTAGTAGGGACTCACAGTTCTCATGGACAGACAATTCAAAGTAAGATACATCAGATTGGAAGCAGAGCTTGGAGACGTAGTTACAAGTTATGATAAGTGCAGAATATGCTTTTAGTTTATAACTTAATCAGGGTTGGTACATGGGCATAGCCAATTCACTTTGAGATTTTGAGGTTTTTATTTAAGAGACTTTTGGAGGATTGTAGGGTTATATAGTTTGGCAATGAATTCCAGGTCTTGCCAATGAAGTTGACAAACAGGGATTCACCAGCAGAGTTATTAGCTTTATGGGTTTGGAGTTCCCCACAGTTTCAAAGATTTTGTATGAATATAATCATTCATCAGTTGCTCAGGTATATCCATACAATTATACTATGAACTGACCAAGAAATAATGGATCATCTAAGTGGTTAGTGGCTTATTTAAAACAATAATGCTTTACTCTTCACACAAAACCAAATTTACAGTATATATGCTCCTTTGCGAATAGCTCCATTTCTTGCATGCTATAATAGCATGCTATAACAGCAGTATTATTAACATTTTGAATGCACTTTACACTATTTAAGCTGTTGATTTTTTTTTTCTGAGACTGCTAAATATGGACTACATTAACAAACAGGTCAGATGGGACTGATCAACAAAGCTTCTGTATGCAGACATTGTGGATTCACAAGCAGACTGAGCAAGAATGTCTGTAAATTATATGGGACTGAAATGCAAAAGGGAAGGCACACGGGATAAAGTCGAGAACAGATAAGACAGTTCTAATGGCAGCAAATAGGGGAAGTAAGTAGATGATGAAAATAACAAGGGAAAATAGTGGAACAGATTCAAATATCTAGGAAGGGTGGCTGAGGAGAAGGAAAGTCTGAATGAGGAGTTCAAAGCCAGAATCTGAGGGGTTGCAGCCAAATGGCACAAAGTGACAGGAGTAACACATGACAGAGGAATGGCAAAGAAGCTGAAAAGTAAGGTGTACAAAACACTGGTGCAATCAGTACTTCCTTTATGGTACAGAAACATTGACAGTGGAGGGCAAATTATTCAAAGATCAAAAAAGCTAAAGGTGATAGAAATGAAGTGCCTGATATGGGTGGTAGGATGCACATTGTCAGACAGATGAAGAAATGAGGACATCAGTGCAGAAACCTAAGTAGCTCCAATTGCAGAGAATGTCAAAGAGAACAGATTACAGTAGTTCAGGCATTTGTGTAGGAAAGCAGAAGACAATACGGTGAAGACAATTTGGGACAGACAGGAAGAAGTTAAGAGGAAACAATGACATCCAGCAAAGATATGAATGGATAGTGTGATAAAATCTGTGGCAGTCAGCCATGACTGTTGAAGACGGTGGGAGGTGGTAATGAATCAAGAGAGATGGCAACAGGTGATGCACGTTTCCAACCTCATGTAGAAAATGAGAGAAAGATGGCTGATGATGATTAGGGTGGTACTTGCAGAATTCCTAGTGAGCATGCAAATCATATATCAAGAAGATGCTATTACATAATATTTTATCACATTGCCCTATTGCAATAACAGCAGATCATTCAGTCCTGTGTTACTGTCTTACATTGCATTGTCTCTGCATTGTTGTAGTGCTGGTACGTAGGGCATTTACGGCCCCTTTATATGTTCATAGGTTTATAGGTATGTACTAGGCTATTGGCCCTAGGGCATAATTAAGCCTAGCCAAAAATGTTGTGCTATCGCCTCCCTCCCAAGTGGTTTAGTTATCTGCACCCCTGTCGAGCAGGGCCACAAAAGTGATTCCCAGGGTGAATTTCCTGTTTCCCATCCACTCATCAAGATTTCTCTTGAAGAGTGCCAATGAGGAGCTCTGCCTCACATATATGGCAACCTTATTCCAGAGCAAGGGGAGTCTCTGGGATACAAATCTGTCCATCCAACATGTCCTGTTTATTGATGATGTCAAGTTTGTGTCCCTTGAGCGTGTAGCTCTGGTGGATTGGGTTTTCCTTAGGTGGAGCATTTCTAGCAATTCAGGGTTTGACATAGCCTTGCATGTCATGCAGAGATCACCTCTGAGTAGCCAGTATGCGACTGAGTACAGTCTGAGTTTTGTTTTAGCCTCATGGCATAGGGCATCTATTTAAGGCCCGTTATCCTCTTTGTGAGGTATTTTTTATGGCCTCTCCAGTTGTTGCATGTGTCTAGTTAGGTACATCCTGAATGGGGCATTATATTCAATAATGGATCTAATGAGTGATGAGTATAGGGGGAAAATAACTACTTTATTCCTAGATGCAAACCCTTTTGTAATACGGAGGGCCATGTAGAAGGGTTTTCTAATCATTTTGGCAATGTGGTTGTCGAAGGAGAGGTTACTATCTACCTGAGTCCCTAGGTCTCTTTCTTATCACACTCTCTGTGATAAGTGGGATGCCCCCTATGTTGTAGTTCATAGGTACTTGATTTTTCCCAAAGGGGACAACAATGCACTTTTTGGCATTTAGTTTGAGGCCATGGTTTTGGCACCACATATATGTATCCGTAAGAACCTTTGAAGGATGTCTACATCAGTAGGAGTCTTGATTATGGCACCCAGTTTGCAGTCGTCTGCGAACTTTGTGAAGCCATAGTCCCTCCATGTTTGCTTGTACCTCAGAGAAATAGATACTGAACAGGAGGGGTCCCAGGACCTAGCCATGTGGTACACCACTAGTCACAGGTTTGGAGTCTGATCTAGCGTTTCCTATTCTCACTGAATGGGTTCTATCCGTGAGCCAGTTAGTGACCCATCTTGTAACGTAGGGGTCTATATTTAGTTTGGTGAGTTTGTCTATAATTCCCGAGTGGGGAATGGTATTGAAGGTCTTTGCAAGATCAAGGTATGATGTGTGAACCACCTTTCCCTCATCTATTGCTTTAGTGACCATTTCGAAGACGTCAATCAGATTTAAGAGACATGACCTTCCCTTTACGAACCCAAACTGGTTGGGGTCTAGGGTTTGTAGGTTACCAGTATTTTTTGCTCTTTTCTGGTTTTACCAGTGTTGTTGTTTATGAGTTCCACGATGATGCGCTCCATGACCTTTCAGACAAGACTCGTCAGACTGATGGGGTGGTAATTCCTGGGGTCAGAGGTTGCACCTCCTTTATGGAGTGGGATGACTGTTGCCATGCGCCATTCTGTGGGCACATAGCCTGAGGTGAGGCTGTAGTTAGACATGGTATTAAGGTGAGGGATTAATTAATTTTGGAGCTCATGTATCACTCAGCCTGGGATGCTGTCTGGTCCCATGGATACTGTGTTTCTTGCCTTGGAGAGTGCTGTTTTCACTTTGGTGTCTGTGATTTTAGGGGCAGCACAATCTTCTGGTATGGATATGAGCCCTTTGGGGGGAGAGGGTGGGGTGAAGTTGCACTGAACCTATCTGCCAATATATTGGCAATATCAGTTGGTTCCATGAATTTTGAACCATTATGCTGTAGCTCGCAGCAGATCTAAGAGTTGCTATTAAGGTTTTTGACATAGCTAAAAAATGCTTTGTGATTGTCTTTGGTGTCTGTTGTGATTTTTCTTTCAAAGCTCGCCTTAGAGTTTTTTATGAGGGTTCTTAGTTTTTTGCTATGGTTGGTCAGAGAGCCCCTCCATTCCTGGGTTTTTACTTCTTTTTGCAGTAATTTCTTCCTTCTATTATAGAGCTTGTTTATGGCTGGGGTCCATATGACTGGTTTCCTCTTTTTGGAGAATGGGTCTTGGTCTTGTTTGGGACAGAACGGTCCATGCACTCATGTAGGTGCTTGTAGAGTGCTTTTGTGTAGGATATAGCAGATTCAGTCATATTGACATTCTGCGTGGGAGTAACAAAGTTTGCCACCTCTGTCTTGAGTAGCATAAAGTTCGCTTTGGAGAAGATTTTAACCATGGTTTCTTTTGGGACGGAGGATGGGGGTGCTATGTGGATATCTAGGGTGATGAGTTTATGGTCAGATCTGACCAATGAGGAATTTACCACAGTTGTGGAGCATTTGTCCCCCATGTTGGTGATGACTAGGTCAAGTAAAATTTTACCTCTTGCGGGGGTGTTTACAAGCTGGTCCAGAGCATTGGAGTTAATGTATTCCAGGAAGCATTGAGCAAAGGTATTAGTACTTTCATAGTTTTCCCAGTTGATGTTTGGGTAATTGAAATCACCTAGAATAAGGGTGTTTAGTTGGGCTCTCATGTTTTCCAATACCTCCAGGAAAGCGGAGTGAGTGTCCTGGGGCTGGGAAGGTGATCGGTAGCAAGCTACAATCTGTATTGCAGTTTTGCCAATTGTCAATTGCACTTGGATGATATTCTAGACATCATACTTCACAACTAGTCTGGAGGTGAGGTTATCCTTGATGAATATGGATACACCTCCTCCCTTTGTATTTCGGTCTGGGTTTTGCAGCCGAAATGTGTGGTATGAGTTGTAGCCTGGGATTGCTGGGGTGCACTCTTGAGCCTTGAACCAGGTCTCAGTTACTACACAAATATTGATGTTCTCCATGCTGAGGAGTGCTTTGAGAGAGTGCATTTTGATGTTTAAGCTCCTAGCGTTTAGCAACATGACCCTCAGTTTATTATCACTAGTACTTGTTATGGTGGTGGATTTGGTTTTTGAGCCTTGCCTAAAAAAGGCACTATGGGAGTGGCAAGAGCCTTTGCCAGTATCCTGAATCCCAGGGGTGACAGGTGCAAGCCATCTCTGGTGAAGCATTGAGGCTTATCGAGCATGTCATCCCAGGCAGACAGATACTGGATCCCCTTTGAATGACACCAAAAACTTAGCCAATTGTTGAAATTTATCACTTTTTCCTTGTACTGTGGTATCATACTTGGTGAGGGTAAGATGCTACTCAGGGCTAGGATCATACCTGCCTTGATTACATAATCAGAGAGCTCTTCTATGTCCGTTTTCATGTAGTCCAGGGAGGTGCATCTCAGGTCATTCACATCAACATGGACAATGACAGACTTGTATTTGTACTTGTTGTGGAGAGACCTGAGTATGTGGGTAATGTGGCAGATTCTGGCGCCTGACAGGCAACTGACAGTGACTTTCTCTTTATCCAGCCTGGTGATAAAGACATTGGTGTGCCTGACTATGGAGTCACCTATTACAAGTGTGTTAGGTATGGTGTTTTGCCTTAGGGGCTGTGGTTGTGTGGCACACTGGTTATTGTGGTTATGTGATGATTGTGGTGTGTTTATGGGTGTAGGTTGCTTGCATGTCTGCTTTGGACGTCTCTGTTGTTTCCACAGATTTTTATTTAGAGCCTCCAAATATGTATTTTTGTATCTATTTGTGGAGTTTGCAGTTGTATGTGTGGTGGATCTATGTGTAGTAAGTGGTGTGCTGCAGGTTGGTACCTTCTCCTCTTGACTGTCAGTTCCAGTCATGACTGGAGAGAGCTTTGCCTCGAGTTTAGCTATGTAAGTGCAGATTTTGGTGTCTTGTGGTAGGAGGAGAGGGTTGTCTGTGTACATGAGGCAGTTGTGACATTGCCTCAGGATGCCCAGATTCATCAGGTGCATCGGAGAACATACTGGGAGCTGGCTCTTGGACATGCCTGAATGTCTTATTCTTATTTAACCGGTGGGGAGAGTAATTGGGCTGTTCCCTACAAAACAACTGTTGGGGATCAAGTAATATAGTTTGTTAGTGAATCTGTCTAATTTTGGGGCAAGTGCTAGTCTGAAAGCACTGATCTGAGTGCTAAATCTGGAAGAACTGGCTAGTACTAAGGGAAAACTGAAGAGTAGACTCAGTGGCGCCGGGAATAGTTTAACCCTAGCTAACTGCTTCTGCGCTATGCACAAAACTGCACAAATGTGGTTTTTATATCAGAAAGATTAAAGAGATAGAAATTAGCCCCAAATGGCCAATAAAACTACAGTTTCTGGGCAGAAATCACTCCTTCAAGGACAGGTAGGCTGTTCAAAGCTCCCCACTCTCACTGGTGAACAAAGAAACTTCCTTTTTGCCCAAGTAAGATATGGCCAACACAGAAGCTTAAACACAGTTCAGGTATCAGCAGGTATCTGAAACTGGACTTTTCTAGCTTAGTAAGTTGGGAAAACAGCAAGTTTTTTTTTTTTTTTTTTTTCAGGACGACAGTAGGAACAGGTGAAAAAACAACTTTTACAGTGCAATAATGGCTGTCACACATGAGTGGGAAGCCAAAGACAATTAAAAAATACAATTTACAGCAAAAATGACTTATTAAAAGTGCAGGCACAAATAAATGCAATTTTAAGTATAAAATGAGTGTTTTGAGAAGCAATAAATGTCAGAAAATGAGCGTTTAGGTGGACATAGCAATAAGCAATCAAGAAAAAACAAAAATGGTACTTAAACACTCCAAATTCTCTCCTTTTGTTTCTCTGGCATTGTAGGTCTCTGCAGGACACCTGGGCAGGATCTGCTGAGCTTATACAGATGCAAAAACCGTGCAAATGCGGTTTCTATATCAGAAAGATTAAAGAGATAGCAATTAGCCCAAAATGGCCAATAAAACTACAGTTTCTGGGCAGAAACCACTCCTCCAATGTTAGGTAGGCTGTTCAGAGCTCCCCACTCTCACTGGTGAACAAAGAAACTTCAAACATCTACAAAGAGTTTCTGCCAAGTGCCCTTTAAATATCTCTGACTGCTGTTGCGCATTAGTAAACACAAGAAAATAATAACGGAATCTTCCAGGAATGTAATGCAGAACACTGGAACACAGTTCAACATTCAAAAATAAACATTAGCAAATGTTTTATCCGTTCATGTTCAGTTTAAAGGAAGACTGCACAAGACCTATAGTTTTAGACTCAAGTGCATGATTAATTATCAGGGGAGCAAAAATAATTATTTACTGAAGCAGAAAATCTTTTGATAGTAAAAACTGGAGATAAGTAACCTTTTAATGAACATTTTCAATTTGATCCTATTTTACCAGATTAATTATTTTGCAGTAAGAAGTTAGAATTCCTAATGGGCTTCATGGCAACATCTAGCAATTAATATTCTAATTAGTAGTGTCTTTTCTCCTAGTTGTAATTAATTAATTGATTTTTGTGTGTAGTTAACCCAGCTCCACTTTATGTCCTAACATTATGCAGTTCATCATACATTTTAGTTTGCATCTGCTGCTTTTCAAAAGTTTTATTCAACCTGAATAAACATTCTCTTTATAATTTTTAAAAGCTAATATGTGCTATATTTGAAGTACATTTATACTATTTCCTGCTTTGTATTAATATAGCTTTGCTTCTGATTAACATTCTTGCTTTATGTTCCTATATTTAGTTTTGCTTCTGCATAGACATTGGTGGCAGCTGTAATATGAATACGTACCACAGTTAAATATAGCTAATCTCTGATTACAATCTCCTGATGACTTTACATTATAAAGCTGAAGTGTCGGTAACTGCACTGTTGTCCTTCTGAGACATAACCAGGTAATATGACAAGAAAATATATTTTATTAACATCCTGTTGTGTCTCTTTTGCAAAAACTGTTAGAAAATAATTTAAACTTCCTACTAATTTAACAACGTAAGTGTGGTTTTCAGGAAGAATGACACCATTTTCATTTTATGAAGCTAATTTGATCACTTGCTATGAAATCACATATTTAGAGCATAGGGATTAAATGCATACCCAAAAATTCAGAAAGTACTCCACTGCTAGTGATAAGATCTGTTGCCTAAATGGACTGTATCGACAATGTGAGAAGTTGTAGTTCTGAAACATGCTAGCGACAGTGAAGCTGATTTGCATGTCTCTGAATTGCCCTTAACTACCATGAGTGCAAACTAGCACTTTTCTTTAGTATGTAGCGCTGGTGATCTAAGCATTATGCTGGTACAGGCACTCGACCGCACACGCGCACACACACACACACACACACACACACACACACACACACACACACATACCGATATACCTCTTACCTTCCTTGAGTTGACAGAATGTTCCTGATGTCTTTTCTTATTTGTTTGTTCCAACCCACTTAAATCACAGATCTAACAGTCAGCCAATAATCCCAGACATCATAGTTCCATGCTTCTTATTGTTAGTAAAATGGATTGTGACACCAGATTGGTTGCACAATAAACTGTTTAGCTGAGTCCTATTTTCCTTGGTGTCATCTAGTGTTCCTCTTGGCTTTTTGCCAAGGCCTTCCTCCATATAGACACACCTCCATCTCAATGAACTGTTCGTTTGTTCCTGTTGTTGTCTATTATAAGTGCCCTGTGCCTCATAACTCATGAACTGCTGTAGTCATTGAAAATGCTAGACATTAGAGTTTTGTACTTATGTGAAAAAAATGCTACAGTTGCTTTGTTAATGTAGTTGGCTAATGTTGCTGCTTTTTGTATGAAAAGTGCAGTTCTTGACACTCTCCCTTTTTACTTTACATTTCTTTTTTTAATTAGAAGCACTTGGGTAATATTTTAAAGTATCCTTGGTGGCACAGAAGACGGGTAACATTTTAAAGTATCCATGGTCTCACAGAGCACTAATACACTGTGTGCACATTTTGCAAGGGTAGAGAGTTTGAGTCTTTTTAAGTGCCTTAAGGACATGCTCTACAGGTTATCCATGGTGTATTGTGTTCAGCCCACCCCACATCTTGTATATTGTCAAAATGAGTTCTAAGTGCCTTTAAGGCATGATTTAAACTTTTATATTTAGTTGTTTATTGTTTCCCTTGCCCCACGCCTTTTGTGCTACAAATGTTTGCATGCTACATGTTCTCATTCTTAAATAAATTTTCAAATGCGGCCTATGTTATCTTATTTTGGCTGAATTCATAAGTAAACCCATAATAGAAAGGTTGGAATATAGGCCATGGAAAATACTGTATGAGCTTTCTAGTACACTGGGATAAAATGAGAAAATAATCAAAAATATATAAATACTGTTGAAATTAAAAAGAAAAAAAGCTCACATGCTCTATAGCCAGAAACGGTTTTAAAAATGGTGATTCTGTAATCCAGTATCAAACTCTCACATATCTATAGGAATTAAATATGTTACCATGCACATAACCTGCCCATCAGCAGAACTTCCCGTAGTTCTCATTCATCTGATCTCTCTCTCTCTCTCTCTCTCTCTCAATCTTTTTCTTTTCTCTTTTGAGGATAAGAAATATCTACCTACACAGGATGAGGAAGAGGCAAAGCCTAGCTAAAATGCTGCTTAAGCCCTAAGTACTGAACAGGACCAACAGGAAAAAAAAAAAGAAGAAGAAAAATGCATTTCCAGAAGAAATAACCAGACTAGAAAGAAAGATGGATGTGCTGAAAGAAAAAGAACAGTTGGCAGCCTTCAAAGCTGCAAGTAAGGAGGAATAGTTATGCATCTTGTTTCAACAGATAATCGCTGTGGGCCAGGATGTGAGCTCAGCTCACTCAAGCAGACAGTGAAGCAGCAAAAATGCAAAAGTTGCAAGGGAAAGTGCAAGGCCTGGAAGATGATAAATCTGCAATGAGAACATGAGTTCTGGAACAAAACAACTGTGTGGCAGGGAAGATGCATCTAATGGATACATAACAAGAAAAGATGGAGGAATTAGAAAACACCAAATTCATTGGTTCATAGCTTCATAGCTTCATAGATGTATACTCGGCTACTAAAACCACTGGAGGCTTTATAAACATAGCCAAACATTCAAAATGTGTACCAAAAGCTTATGTGCTGGTCTTTGTAATTATAGCCTAGATTCTCAAATCTATTCCACAAGTTTAGGTGTCATAGAGGTTCTTTTAGGGGGAATGTGTAAGTTTGGGTAAGAGGTACAGGATGCCTCTGTCTATTAGAGACATAATTCAGAAGGTTCGTGGTCTGCACTCTTGTGGGAGGAGAAGCCGGACTCTGCCCTTCTGAGCTGGGAATTTCTGGTTAAAGGCTTATAGTGCCTGCATATTTCAACTGTTTCTTACTGAAATTGGTACACCTTGTTTGCTGTAGCATAGACTAGATCCAGACCTGCTGAATCTAGCTTTGGTTGTATGCTTGTTGTTGGTTTGCTTGTTATTTCCCTGAAAAGCTAATACCACCTAAAACATGGCTTTTCAGCGCTTCTGTGGATAGCTAGTGATATCTGCATTGCTTACTGTACTTATTTCCTTGTTTCACTTAAAAGAAAGTTACTGTTTGTCGTTTTTGCATTTAAGTTACCTGTAACACATTGCATTTAAGTTACCTGGCACTTTCTCACAAAAGCAATTATATGTCAGCACTAAAAAATTAAAAGCACTACACCCTCACAAACTCCCCTTGAGTACCTTGTTCCCCATTGGCCCTTTTTTTCAATTACAAAGGAATTCCCAATACTATTCTAGAATGCCCAAAGGTCAGTTGTCAATCTCATCTCCGGTCCAGCTGGTGAGTCTGGGAATCTTGAGACAATGTTACAGCTGCCTCATGTACACAGACAACCCTCTCCTCCTCCAAACAAATTCCAACACATGTGAGAGATGCATCCATATATCCAAACTGGAGGCTAAGCTCTCTCAACTCAGAACTGGCGTAACCAGTCAGGAGGAGAAGGAAACCATACTCACTACAATTCCAGTCTCACATAAACCTACCACGACAGCAAACCAAACACATAAACACACAAAAACATACTCGGAGGCTCTAAATAAAAATCTGCCTAAGCAGCAGAGACCTCCAAAGCAGACACCCAAGCAACCGTTACCCCAAAACAAAACATGTGCAACACATAGCTCACAAAGCCAGTGTGCCGAACAGTCATAGCCCTTAAGGCTAAACAACACAATTGATACACTTGTAATAGGTGACTCTATCGTCAAGCACACTGACGTCCCGCTCACCAGGCTGAACAAGGAGAAGGTCACGGTGAGCTGCCTGTCAGTGCTAGGATCCGCCACATAACACAAGCACTCAGGTCACTCCAAGTCAAGTACAAATATGACTCAGTCATTGTCCATGCTGGTGTGAATGACCTGAGAAGTACCTCCCTGGACTACATGAAAAGAGACATAGAGGAGCTCTCTGAGCATGTGGCCCAGGCCGGTATGACCCTGACCTTGAGTAGCATCTTACCCTCACTAAGAATGATGCCACAATATGAAGACAAGATGATCAATTTCAACAATTGGCTTAAGAATTGGTATCATTCAAAGGGGATCCAATGCCTGTCAGCCTGGGGTGACATGCTCAACAAGCCAAGATGCTTCGCTAGGGACGGCTTGCACCTGTCACCCCTGGGCTTTCGGATATTGGCAAAGGCTCTTGTTACCCCCATAGTGCATTTTTTAGGCAAGGCTCAAAAGACAAACCCACCTCCATAGGTATCACAAGGGATAAGAAACTAAGAGTAATGTTACTCAACACCAGAAGTCTAAACCTCAAGATGCATGCATCTGAAACTCTCCTTTGCATGGAGAACATCAATATCTGTGCAGTAACAGAAACCTGGTTCAAGGGTCCCGAGAGCACCCAGCACTACCAGGTTATGCCTCATACCATGCTTTTCGGCCCCAAAACTTGGACCGAACCACAAAAGGAGGGGGAGTATCAATATTCATCAAAGATACCCACACCTCCACGTTGGTGGCAAAGCACAAAGCATCAGAGACTATCCATGTGCAACTAACAGTGGGTAAAACTGCCTTCCAATTTATAGCCTGCTACAGACCACCCTCCCAAACCCAGGAACCCCACTCGGCCTTCCTGAGAACACTGGAAAATATGAAGGTCTCTCCAAACACCATTATATTGGGTGACTTCAACTACCCAGACATAGACTGGGAGCATTACTCTAGCTAGAGACATAATTCAGAAGGTTCGTGGTCTGCACTCTTGTGGGAGGAGAAGCTGGACTCTGCCCTTCTGAGCTGGGAATTTCTGGTTAAAGGCTTATAGTGCCTGCATCTTTTCGCTTTTGAGTTGGGTTGCAAACTGGCTCAAGGACACCCTAGCCCAAAGGTTCTTAGAATTTATAAACCCAAATGCTATGAGACAACTTGTTACCACTCCCACAAGAGGGGAAAACATACTGGACCTGATCATTACCAACATGGGGACGCTATGCTCCAGACCAGAAGTGTATCCCTCACTGGTAAGATCAGACCATAAACTAATCTCACTGGATATTCACATCCCGATCCCACCTCCTGCCCAGAAAACCACAGTAAAAAAACTTCTCTAAAGCAAATTTCACACGCCTCAAAACTGAGGTGGAATCCTTCAAAGCCCCCAGGCCTGTGGAAAATATGGCCCAGACCGCAGAATCCTTTATAAATGCATTCTATGAACACCTTCAGGAATGCATGGATCATGCAATCCCAAATAAAACCAAGACCCAATCCTCCAAAGGCAGACGTCCTGTCTGGTGGACCCCAGCCATAAACAAACTATACAATAGAAGGAGGAAGCTACTAAATGATAGAGCAAAATCCCAAAAAGGGAAGGCATCTCTGATCAGTATTAGCAAAAAACTATGGGCACTCATAAAATCGTCTAAGGCCAGCTTCGAGAGAAAAATTGCACAGGACACTAAGGATAATCACAAGGCTTTCTTTAGTTATGTTAGGAACCTGGGTGGGAATTCCCAGATATGCTCAGAATTAGTCCAAAATGACAAAAAATACACTGAACCCACAGACATTGCCAACATCCTAGCTGACAGGTTCAGCACAAACCGCCCCTCCCCACCAAAAGGGCAAATATCTATCCCAGCAGAGTGCTGCCCCCCTGACATCTCAGATGCTCAGGTAAGAGCTGCCCTCTCCAAAGCAAAAAACACAGCATCAATGGGACCAGACGGTGTCCCAGGCTGCGTCCTACATGAACTCCAAGAAGAGCTAAACCCAAACATAAAACTACTGTTCAATCTCAGCCTTACTACAGGATATGTATCCAAAGAGTGGCGTACAGCAACAGTGGCCCCTCTCCACAAAGGTGGTGCCTCAACGGATCCTGGAAACTATCGCACTATAAGCCTGACTAGCTTGGTCTGCAAAGCTTTGGAAAGGATCATCATGGACCTCATAAATAAAGATATTGGGGCCTACAGACACTGGATCCTACCCAGTTCGGCTTTGTTAAGGGCAGATCCTGCCTCTTAAACCTGGTTGATTTCTTTGAAACAGTCACCAAGGCCATTGATGAGGGAAAGGTGGTCCACACAGCCTACCTGGACCTCGCAAAAGCCTTTGATACAATACCCCACTCGGGCATTATAGATAAGCTCACCAGCTTAAATATAAACCCCTATGTCACTAGATGGGTTGCAAACTGGCTCAAGGACAGAACCCACATGGTTAGAATTGCTGGAGCCATGTCAGACTCCAAACCAGTTACAAGTGGCATCCCACAAGGCTCAGTCCTGGGGCCTCTCTTGTTCAGTATATATTTCTCAGAGGTACAGGCCAACACGGAAGGACTGTGGCTGACCAAGTTCGCAGATGACTGCAAACTGGGCGCCATAATTGACTCTCCAGCCGACACAAGCAGCCTCCAAAAGGGCCTCATAGAAACAGACAACTGGTGCTAGAGCCACGGCCTCAAGCTAAATGCCAAAAAGTGTATAGTCATCCCCTTTGGCAAAAACAAAGTGCCCACAAATTACCACATAGGTGGTAATCCATTAAGTAAAGAAGAAGTAATTAGGGACCTGGGGACCCAAGTTGATAGCAGTCTCTCATTTGACAACCACGTGGCCAAAGTGGTTAGAAAAACATTTTATATAGCCCATCTAATCAGGAAGGGATTCACATCTAGATCAGGGGAGGTCATCATGCCTCTTTACTCATCCCTCATCAGGCCCATAATTGAGTACAATGCCCCTTTTGGGATGTACCTTACCAGACACCTGCAGCAACTGGAAAGACCCCAAAAGTACCTCACCAAGAGGATCAAAGGGCTCAAACAGATGCCATATGCTGCCCGGTTAAAGAAACTCCAGCTCTACTAAGTGGCATACCGCCTGTTCAGGGGCGATCTGTGCCTGACGTATAAAGCCATGTCCAACCCGGAATTAATGGACATGCTGCACCTCAGAAAATCCAAATCCCATTGAGCTACGCGCTCGAGAGACTTGAAACTCAGTACTGAAATAAATAGGACATGCTGGAGGGACAGATTCATAACCCAGAGGCTCCCTTCACTCTGGAATAAAATCCCAGTCCAGATTAGGCAGAGTCCCTCATTGACTCTCTTCAAGAGGAATCTTGATGAGTGGATGGGAGATCGTAGGTTTAACCTGGGTATCACTTCTGTGTCACTGTTAGACAGAGGCACAGTATACTAACCTCGAAAAAGGGCATAGCAAAATTAATTTAAAATGGGTGGCGAAAGCCAAACACATTCTGCCTAGGCTTATAAATGCCCTAGGGTAGATAGCCTAGTATGAACCTATGAACCTATAAGTGAAGGACCGGAGTATATTTCTCATTAACTATCCCCTGAGCCAGGTTTCTCTTGAATAGGATTAGGGAACACGCTCTTCTTTACATGGATGAGAAGCCTATTCAAGAGAAGAATTTTCCAAGACACAAACCAGTCTCTCCAACATGTCTGATATATGCAGCAAGCAAAGTTTAAATCCATAGATTCAATAGTTCTGATGCTATTAATTTTGTAGATATGCAAAAGTTCACTTGGAGTGGTATAAACAGATTCCTTCCATGGCTGGTATAGACCACCTCTTAACATAGAGAGGGTTTTCAGGTAATCTGCACCGGACATGCTGTCTACACCCTGTATTGTTTTTGTGAGGATCCTCTGTGGATGTCCCAGTTGTTGCATATGCCAAATCAGGTACATATCAAAGAGGGCATTGTATTAACTGACGGGCCTAATGATGGCCAAATACAGTGGAACAATGACTACCTTAGACGTAGATGCCATTCCCTTGCTTATAAGTTCAATACAACAAGAACACTCATCCAGCTACATACTTAATTGAATAAATGACATGAAACTCCAACAAGGTGTCTTTATCAAGAACACTCATTCATCTGCCTACAAAACTGAAAAAACTACTTGCAGCTTCAACAAGATGTCTTTATCAAGAACACTCATCCATCTACCTACTTAGCTGAATAAAGTAGTTGAAACTTCAACAAGGCATCTTTCTCCCACAGGGAGGACAGCAGAAAGTGAGACTCCTGGATCTGCTAACTAAAGTGATTTTATCTGGACTAATCCTTTGCAATCTGTTTCTTGTTAGACCTGTCACCCTGTGTGTCACAGGTGGGATACCAGATTTGATTCTAGCTTTCTGAACTACCTCTCTTTCCAGATTCTATATTTCGGAAGGAGAAATGTATGAAAAGTACTGGAGGAAGAATATGGTAGGATACAACAGTCTGGGAAAACACCTAAGAGCACGAGAAGGGCAGGGGTGACCATGATCCAAAAAGGGGGAGGAAAGACAGAAGAAACTGGAAATTACAGGCCCATATCACTGATCGATGCAGATGAACAAATATGAACAAAAGTACTAGTGGCCAGAATAGTTTAGATCCTACAAAAATAACACAGAGAGAGCAAAGCAGATTATTAAAAGTCAGAAAATCTGAGAAAAATCTTGCTGAAATTAATGACATTCATGCACAGGCAACAAGAGAAAAAAGAAGAAAAGGGAGTCGTACTGCTATTTCAACTGTTGAAAGTCTTAAATATGGTAAGGTTGGCGTCCTATGGGGAACTATTTGGCAGACATTTAGTAGAGAAGTTCATTAGATGGGTGAGATTATATATCAGCATGCAGAGGGAGAAATACTCATTAATGTGGGAGCCTAATAAGAAACAAGACTAGCATGTATAATCAGGCAGGGATGCCCACTTTGTCTGGGTTCATTCATGTTTTTGATAGAAAAGGCTATATAGGTGAGAAATAGTTGAATCCTAATGGAATAAAAAGGGGGTAAAAATCCAGTCCTACACTGTATATGAATGACTTAATGTTAATGTCAGAGGTAATGTTACCTCTGAAGTTAGGAAAAAAGATATTTGAGAAGCTCATGGATGTTGTAGAGCTTAGCTGCAATAATGTGAATACAGTAGTGTTAAGAACAGGAAGTGAGAAAGTGGAATAGAGGAAATAAAGCAAAAAGAATCCCTCAAAGATCTAAGGCTACATGTATTAAATAAAGCAGAAGAAACAACAGAAAAGAAATCAGAAGGTGGTAACTAAAAGGAACGAGATATCATATCATACAGGTGAGGAAGAAAAGACCTACACTATTCTAGGCAGAGTAAATGCAGTAAGAATGATGTTACTGCCACTCAATCCCCATTTCTCTGGAACCTACGGATAGACATAGGTATAGAAGACTTCAGCAGTTACAGAAAAAAGCAGAGAACTGGGTGTAAAAGGTTAAGGGGAAAACAGTGATCAAAGAGAAAATGCAAAAATGTTGGTAGAATGGGGGATAGGGGCACCTGCAATTTCCACAAGATGTCTTACCAAGTAATAGTATGTATGGAATGAAAACAGAAAGGTAAGAAAGAGAACAGAGGACAATGGAGGATAATAGTGATTGGACGAAGGAGTAAAGGGGGGAAATGTATTAAAGGAACAAGGATGCATGAAATAAGGGAAGAGGAACATATATGGGAAAAAGAGGGCTGGAGAAAAGAATGTGGAATAAGGCTGGAGAGGGACCTAATAAGTGCAGAGAAAAGGAAGACAGGAGAGATTCAAAACAATGGAGCAAATAAGGCAGGAGTGTGGACTGCCAGTAGTTCAGTGGTGGGTGTATCTGGTAACTAAGGAAATCCAGAAACAAGAGAGAAATAGAATGCTAGAGAAGGGAGGGGAGAGAAAAAGGAATATGAAATGTGATAGCATGGCACCCTGGAACAAGCCGAATAAAGAAGGGAAATAGAAAACAAAACTGATATGTGGACATCTGAAAAAAGGAGGGACAGAATTAAAATGGAAAGAATCAGAGAATGGAAAAGGAAGGAAAGGTGGAAAATTGATGAGGGATGGTGGCAGGAAGCAATAGGAATGGTGATACAACTTTAGGATCTACATGGGGCAGGTAACCAACGTTTAAGAATTATGCACAGATGGTACTTATCTAAAAGAGGATGAGAAAAGAGGACTGAAATGAAAATTGTAGGTTCTGGAGATGCCAAGCACAGGAAGCAGGAATGATACATATGTTTTGAGAGAGTAGATGGATTCAGGAACTATGCAAAAAGGCCCAAAAGATATGACAAGAGATGTATCATAAAGAGATGGAGCCCACATGCAAATTCTACATGTGGTGCATAACAATAATGGTATGTAGATGGAAGGAGAGAACTAAGAGTCATGTGGCTACTTAGCAGAGACACAAAAAGCATCATCACCTAAAACTGGTAAGGGAAAAAAAAAGAAATAAAGGAGCAAAGGATGAATATAAGGGTCCCGGACCAAGGAAGGAGATGGCAGAAGCTAACAAAACTGAGGGAAAGAAGGAGGCAGAGAGAAGACTGTGAAGCTGTGGAAAGAGGTGATGGAATACTGCAAGATCAATGCATAGAACAGGAAGGAGAGGTAGATGACTGGGGGGGGGGTGCCTTAGGGATGTCTTAAATCAGTTTTCTTTGACAACAGCAAGCTCCCTGAATGCAGCAAATATGAATGGATTATTCTTACTTCCAAGAACATGGCTGAAGTCACTAAACTCCAAAGGGGAATGATAATATTATATAATGTTAAGTAACACCAGTATACAGTTAAGAAAGAGGCATGGGCAACTGTAACAGCAGACTCCATGGTATGGTTTTGGCTCTATTCAGGGAAATCTTAAAAGAATGCTGTCCATGATTTTACAGAGCTGTGAAGGCTATCTGCCACTTAAGGGTTAACAGATACCTTCTCACTTCTCCTCATAGAGTTGTAAATGGCTGAATTGTGAGTATAACACATTTGATTTTGACTGCTTTCAACATGTAACTTTAGTGACCTCAGACATCTGTAGAATTCCTCAATACATTTGAATAGGTCAGAAATCCTATTCCCAGAGGCTGAATTTCTACAGAGGAGGCAACATTATAATGATCTCGTTAAATTACACTCCATTGTACACAGTTTGCAGTTATAAATTTACATTAATGCTTATTATTTTAAGATGCATGCAGTAGGAAAAATGTTAGTCCTTATCTTTCCAAATGACCTTATACCTCAGTTCATTCTTGTCTGTAAAACAACATTCTACTATAAATTCCGAGCATGTGCTATGAGTCAAAGGTGGTGTCCCTGTTCAGTTAGATATCTTTTGACATAGAAACATTATAATAAGAAGCAACATTCTGACATTTTAAGAGAAAAGAAGCAAATACTTTTATTGCAAGGCAATTCATTAAATGACCTGTATTCATTTTGAAATATCGTTTTAACCATTCTTTAAAACTTCTTTAAAGTTATTTTGCAAAAGAGACATAATTACCTCATTGAAGATGCCAACTGCAAGTATTTAGCTGTCAGTTTGAATGAAAAAAAAAACTAGCTACCTGTCTGAGCATTTAACCTTTTCTTACAAATTTTATCAGGTTTGGTTTACATTATCTCAGATTTATTACACAGCTGTCACTTAATTTTAACTATAAATGTATAATGACTTTCTAAGAATGATTGAAATTTTATAATTTCATAGCAGATGGTTTTCTTGCATTAGGTGTTCATGAGGTTTGGACATTATTCCCCTAGGTTAAGAAGATAACTGTTTAAAATATTTAATTAATGCAACAATATTAATAACAGTCTTAGATGAAATAAACCATTTTAAATGTATAGCCCATTTCAGAAGTACATATTCAGTTTAAAACAATATATGATGACATGTTTCATTTTGCAGATAATTAGTCTGTACCATTAAAGAAAACATACAGAGTATATACCCAAGCACATATACCATATACCATTATTAGAAACTCAAGAAACTGGCAAGACCTATCATTTACATTTCTTATATGCTGTCCCATACTTTGCAAATTACAAATAATAGAGTTATGAACAGCTAAATATATATATATATATATATATATATATATATATATATATATATATATATATATATATATATATATATATATATATATATATATAAAACATTTTATGAAAGGGCACAGACAATTTAAGTAACTGAAATACATTCATCTGATGTTTGAAGTGACTGAGGAAAGGACACAGTAGTAACAGATGAGACTGTTAAATTCTTTTTCTGAGATATTAATATTAAGTTGTCTATCTCGCCTTCATTCTTACTGGTTGGGTTCGGAGCCGATCCTCGGTTCCGACTCGGCTATCTACTAAAGCTCGAGAGCTATTTACTGGCTCGAGGCCTCCCCATATCCCACAATGCTTGGCGCTAGATACCTCAGATCTCATTTGCCACTTCAGCTATGAGGTTGCGCTTTAACTGGCTCAGATTGTACTAATCCTTTTTTTCTATTATTAGCTAATATTTACCTTGTATTTTTCTTAGATATAGTTAGTTTTACCCTTGTAGTATAGTTAGACTGTTTATCCCCTAGTTTATCCCACTAAGGAAACTCGTTTTCTGTTAGAGAGTTTCTACCCCCCCCCCCCTTGTTTCTTCTCTATTAGTGGCTAATCCCACCCTTTTTTATACATATAGGAGTAGTGTTTATCCTTGTACTTTTTATATATATATTATTAAGGATAGTTGTTGTTGTTATTAAGTGTGGTGTGATAGTTTTTTGTAGTTATTATTGTTAGCTTAACTAGTGCGGGTGTGTGAGTGTTTCTGTGTGCCTTTTTAAGCACTAGTTTAATTTTTCTCTCTTTAGTATACCCTGGCCAGTAAGTCCAAGGATACTAAAGTCTCAGACTTCAAGAAGTGTGACTCATGCTGTCAGAAGATCTCTGACAGACGGTCACACTTCTTGTGTGTATTGCTTGGGTTCCCTACACCTGCAGGACTCCTGCTCGGTCTGTCACACCTTCAACCCGAGAGTCCTGCAGGAGCATAGGAACAAGCTTATTTTGAGAGGCTTACTTAAGCCAGAGGGATCCCCGGCGAAGCCTCAGTCAGGGAAATCCTTAAAGCCCGCCAAGCCATTGGCTCCCAGTTTGGAGCTGTCACCGGGCGGAGCATCTGCCTCCTCCTCTTCAGTTCCAGCTGGAGCCAACATCTCTAGACCTCAATCGGCTCAGACTTTAGTGTCGGAACCGTAGTTGGGTCGAAAACATTCTAGGTCCTCTTCCCTAGAATTGGTTCGTTCGGCTCCGAGGTCATCGTTGCTTCAGTCTGAATGAAGCCATAGGTCCCACTACTCTTGGTCCTCCAGGTTATCTGATCATGACTTGGAGAGGGTGGTCAGTAGACTCCATAAATCGCAGGCCCTGGCCAAAATGTTAAACAGCCCTTCTCAACAGATTGTGGCTGTCCCGGTGTCTTCAGCAGTTCCTCCTCCGACTCCCCCTTTGTGTTCAGAGCTGGAGCTGGTTGGGGGTTGAATCTTGGAAACGTCAGAGCCAATACCACACCTTTTGGCTCCTTCGTCAGCCACGATCTCTTCATTGGTTCCTTCCTTGGAGGGATCTGGGTGCCGGGACTCCCTCGTCGGCTCCGAGGGGGTGAGTGGTATCGGACCCTTGTCCAACCCCACTCTCCCTCTCAGGGCTTTGGTGCAGGTGACCTCGGCCCCAACATTGGCCTCGGAGCCATCCCTCTCGGTGCCGGGAGGGGTTCACATCTCTTTGGAGTGGGGACTCTCTGCTCTGCCTAATAGGGGTGCCTTCGAGGTCATGAGGAGCGTGCTGACTCCTGAGTCGGCTCCTCGATCGGTCCCTTCGGATCCTCCCCCCATTGTACCTGCATCGGTCTCTGTCCACCCTCCTGACCCCAAGCATGGAGAACAGATGCTTCAGGTCACTGCATTGGGCATATCTTACTGTTCCGAGGCCTCCCCTGATCATTCAGAGAAGCCCCCTCTGAAGATAAAATGTAAGAGGAAACATGTCGATACCCCCGAGTCAGTCACGTCTCATACCGACTTGGAGGATATGGAAGGGTCCTCAAGATCCCCCTCTGAGGATGTCTCCTTTTCAGACATCCTAGAGATCCTAAAGCAGAGGGGGAACTGAACTGCCCTTAATCCTTCCGAGGATGAGTTGGTATACCTGGAAGCATTTGGTTCTTGCCCTTCCACCACCTGGGTGTCTGCACCTTTCTACCCGCTCATGGAAGTAGTGGCTCGAAGGGCGTGGTCAGCCCCGGACACAGTGGTACCAACTCCCCGCAGGCCCACTAAGTTCATTACAGCCCCACCCAACAAGCAATTTTTGACAAAAGGTGTCCCCGTTGATGCCATGGTGGTGGCAGCAGCCACGAAGAAGGAGTTGGCTGACCCTTCTGTGCCTGTCCAGCCACCTAATAAAGAGTCTAGGACAATGGACAGGTACGGGAAGCAGATGTTTTCCTCAGCGACCTTTTCCATGCGGTCACTGAATTATCTGTGCCACTTCACCCGCCTTCAAAGGGATCTTCTCAAGGAACTGGGTGATACCCTTCAGGATCCATCAGCTGCGAGGGCTCAGGATAAGATTAACTCCCAGCTGGCGACCCTTAACTCTATCGTCAACTCCTCCATGCGGTTTATTTCTTATGCAGCCGATGGGGCGAGTAGGGCCGCAGGTACAGGCGTGGCTTTGAGAAGACATGCCTGGATGCGGTTATGTAACTTTGCTGACCCCTTTAAGGTGTCCTTCACCAATACCCCCTTCGATGGACCACAGGTGAAGGATACCCTTACCAAGTATGGGCAGGAAGGCAAGACTCTCTCTGCCGTGGGAGTCCGTTTTTATACTCCCTCTAGACCATACCCTAAAGGTCAGAAGAGTGGAAAAATGTGGTTTTGGAAACCCCAGGGAGTCGTGCCTGACACACGTGGTGAGTTTCCCTCCAGGGGCAGGGGAGGGAACAATAAAAGACTCCACCCGAGGGGCAGAGGGCATCCGCAAAATCCGGGTAGCAGAGAATCTTTCTCTGACAAACCCTTTCAGCACCCCTGAGGGTCTGCCCAACTGTCCACCTTTGGAGGCAGTCGGGGGAAGATTGTCACTGTACCCAGAAGCCTGGCATCTCCTCACACTAGACAAATGTGAACAGTTCATAATATCCAAGGGTTACGACATCCCCTTTGTCCACACCCCTGTACAAACAACCAAGTCCCTTCCAGATGTTCCACCCTGTCTAAGGGAACAAGCAGTGCTAGAAATTTCAAAACTGCTAGAAAAAAGGGCCATCCAGCCAGTCCCAGCAGACCAGCAGGGATCCGGAATTTACTCCAAGTTCTTTTTGGTACCAAAAAAGGCAGGGGACTGTAGACCCATTTTGGATCTCAGCAGGTTAAACAAATCTGTTCAAAGAACGAAGTTCCGGATGGTCACGCTTCAGTCCATTCTACCCTTTTTGGATCAGGACAACTGGATGTGCTCCATAGACCTTCAGGATGAGTATTACCATATCAACATGGACAGGCGCTCCAGAAGGTTTCTCTTCTTCTGGCTGGGAGCCAGTCACTATCAGTTCAGAGCCCTGCCCTTTGGTCTCACTACAGCCCCCAGGGTGTTCACCAAGTGTATGGCAGTGGTTACAGCTCACCTGAGACAGCGAGATTTCCAGGTGTTTCCATATCTAGACGATTGGCTCCTTACTGCTTCCACCTGGCATCAGCTACTGTGAGCCAGGGATTATACCATCCAAACTAGTTCAGTACTAGGTATCTCAATAAATTTCGAAAAGTCTGCATTGTCACCTTGTCAGTCTATAACCTTTATAGGTGCAATATTAAATACAAAAGATCTGTCCGCAAAACTTCGTCTAGACAGAGTGTCAGACATTCGCCGACATGTGCAGGTCTTACTACAGTGCAAGAGGATTCAGGCCAGATTTGTACTAAAAACATTGGGTCTCATGGCAGTAGCAATCATACTAGTTCCACTGGCTCTTTTTCACATGCGGATTCTTCAGTGGATGCTTTTTACCCAATGGTCCTTTCAACAACTTCCGATGTCTCACAAGATAATAATCACTCAAACATGCAAAGACCACCTGGCTTGGTGGATGGTCTCCCCTCTAGTACTTCAGGGCAGACTGTTTGTTCTTCCTTCTCCTGTTGCCACGGTGACCACGGATGCCTCCCTGATTGGGTGGGGGGGCACTTTCAGGGCAGGGCTGTCCAGCGCACTTGGCAACCTCTAGAGTACCACCTGCACATAAACATCTTGGAGATGAGAGTGGTGCTTTTAGCGCTGCAAGCTCTTCAGGACTCTCTACCCACCGGGACTATTGCAATTCAAACAGACGATATGTCTGTAGTGTGGTACATCAACAAGCAGGGCGGAACCAAGTCATATCCCTTATGTCGAGAAGCACTCAGACTCTGGCAGTGGGTGATCTCCTCTCAACGGTTTCTGATAGCAATGCACATCCCCGGAAAGACCAACGTCATAGTGGACAGGCTAAGCAGAGCTATTCTCATGCCTCACGAGTGGTCTCTCAATCAGTCAGTAGCGGACAAAATGTTCCACAGATGGGGTCAGCCTTGCTGCGACCTTTTCGCAACTCCTCTCAACAGCAAGTGCGACAATTTCTTCACTCTCTTTCCCCTCTCCGGCCACTCCCCCAGAGACACTCTAGTTCACGATTGGCCCCAGGGTCTTCTGTATGCATTCCCACCTTTTCCCCTAATTCCCAAATTAATTCAGAAGGTGACCGCATTGGGATCCAGGATTATCCTCATTGCCCCTTACTGGCCTCGACAAATTTGGTTCCCATTCCTGCATCATCACCTGCTGGAGCAGCCTTGGAATCTGGACCCAGTGCCAGACCTCTTGGTCCATCATTCGGGCAGGCTGCACCAATCCTTTCAGTCTCTCAACCTCACAGCTTGGTTGCTACACTTCCAACCTTAACCAGGCTTCCACATATTTCCCAGCCGGTGCGTGAAATCATCCTTTCTTCGCACAAATCTACCACCAAGAAGACTTATGCTAGTAAGTGGAAACGTTTCTTTTTCTGGGCAGAGGCTAGGAATATAGACTCCTTTACAGCCCCTGTCCATCACGTTCTAGATTTTCCACGCTGGCCTGTCAGAAATCAGCATCATGTCCCACAAACTTTGCAAACCCTTTCTTAAAGGAACTATTTTGCTTAGGCCCCCGGTCAGAGATCCCCCACCTCAGTGGGACTTAAACTTGATATTAGCTTCCTTGATTCTCCCCCCTTTTGAACCTGCAGCTTCCTGTTCCTTAAAATTACTCTCCTGGAAGACTCTCTTTTTAGTAGCCATCACCTCAGCTAGGAGAGTTTCGGAACTTCAAGCCCTCTGTATTCATCCTTCTTACCTTGTGTTTCATAAGGATAGAGTTTCACTCAGGACTAATCCTTCATTTCTGCCCAAGATACCTTCCGAAATAAACCTGAATCAGGCTATCAATCTACCTGTCTTTTTTCCTAACTATTCGAACAAAGCTGAACAAAAGTTACACCAATTGGACGTTCATATTCATATTGGACGTTACGTTTCTATTTGGATTGGACTAAACAAACAAGAAAATCAGATCAACTCTTACTGTCCTATGCTGAGGGCAAACAGGGCCTGCCTGTTTCTAAAGTAACGTTATCTCGGTGGTTGTCCTCTATTATTACTTTGATTTATCAGCTGAGACATAAAGAACTCCCTACTAAACCTAAAGGTCATTCCACCAGAGTATTAGCTACTTCAGTAGCTTTTCAAGCAAGACTACCAATGGAATCTATTTGTGCTGCAGCCACATGGGCCACTCCTCATACTTTCATTTCACATTATAAGTTGGATATGGCCTCTAGGAGTAGAGCTGATTTTGGTTCCACTGTGCTCAAGAGTCTGTTCCGATGAGCCACCCAGGACAAGGTGCTAGGGACGCTGTCCCAACCAGCAAGAATGAAGGCGAGATAGACAACTTAACATTGAGAAGTTATGTACCTACCATAACGTTCCATGTTAGTTGTCTTCTTCTTGCCTTCTTTCCTGCGTCCCACCCTCCATCCACCTAGCCTGGACAGACCGAGAAGGGTCCCTTTTTGAGGCCTTCTTCCTCTGGCTGAGTCTTATCTGGGTTACGTCCTGCTCTGTTTTAGTACTGTAGGTAAACCTTGTAATTTGGGCAGGTGTCCTTGAAATTTTTCTATGGTGTTAGCTCTGCCAAACAAGATCTGGGTATCTAGTGCCAAGCATTCTGGGATATGGGGAGGCCTCGAGCCAGTAAATAGCTCTCGAGCTTTAGTAGATAGCCGAGTCTGAGCTGAGGATCGGCTCCGAACCCAACCAGCAAGAAAGAAGGTGAGAAGAAGACAACTAACATGGAATGTTATGGTAGGTACATCACTTCTTATTATATATCATTCTGAAATATTTTTATAATACCCAACACCTTTAGGAAATTAATTTTATACAGGAATTAGAATGACTGCCTGACATAAACTTTAACTTTTGGGGTCAATGTGCATTTTCTTTGCACTAGCACTTAGTAACACAAAAATAGATGAAAAATATATTTTCTTAGAATGTATAATATATTTAATGAAGGTCTGCAGTCCTTTGTTATCTGAAGCATACTGTGGTTCCACTTCATATCATTGAAATATCCTTTCATCGAATTGCAAAACATTGAGACCAAATCGTCGAAAACTCAATTTGTTGAAAACTCATAACATTGACTCTCAAATCATTGAAAACTATAAAGCAACTAGAAATAACATTCCACAGAGTTTTTACCACATTTATGCAGGGGGGCAAACCCCCTGCACCCCCCATGTAGGGGCTCCGCCCCCACACCCCCCCCTAAATAAATATACCAACTCCAAGGTCGCACTGCAGTGGGGAAAAAGGTAATTTCCTAACCTCACTGTAGTGCGACCTTGGAGTTGGAATATTTAATTACAGGGGTGTGGGGGTGGAGCCCTCCACATGGGGGGGTGCAGTGGGGCTTGCCCCCCTGCATAAATGTAGTAAACAGTGTCTGGGATGTTATTTCTAGTTGCTTTGTAGTTTTCAATGATTTGGGATTCGATGTTATGAGTTTTCGACGATTTGGTCTCCATGTTTTGCAATTCGATGAAATGATATTTCGATGATATGAAGTGGAACCCAGATACCATGTTGTTGTTGTGTCTTTTGGCTTTTCCCGGTTAGGGGTCACCACAGCGGAACTCCAGTCCGCTAATGATTGGCAGTAGATTTTTACATGCCGAGTTGCCAGCCCTGGTGCACAACCTTCAACGAAGGTACACCCATTCACGCATGTCTCCACACAGAAAATGCTTTTAGCTGAGAATCGAACAGGACAACGTATTACTGTGAGGCGACAACACTACCGCAGCACCACCAAATAATTTGATGATGTCATGGGAATTCAAATTCCTATTTGTCTAGCAGCGATCTGTATTCTGATTCGCTGTTTCAGTTTTCTGTTTATATATGTATATATATATATATATATATATATATATATATATATATATATATATGTATATATATCGCTCAGCTTGTGGACAATTGCCATTCTTTTGGCTAGGGCGCTGTGCAAATTTTATTCCTTTCTTCAGTCTCTTCAGACATTAGAAAACTGTGTTTCAATTACTTAAATTGTCGGAGACATTTATTTTTATTTCAGTACTTATTACTGATGGGGCAAAACTTAGTTTGACAGTGCTTGAAATCATTTTTGGAACATGTCTATTGATTATTTTGTGAGACAGAAAATTTTTGGAAGAAAGTCACTGCTTGCCTGGCAGCGAACTTGGCAAATCTTAATTTGTCAGTGTTCAGGTGTCCATCTTGGAATGTTGTTAGTGATTGCCTTGTATAAAAAGGACAATTTGCTGCTGTTATATGAGTTTAAATTACTGCTGTCCTGTTTGCCAGTTCCATTGTGACTTGCTTTTTCAATTTTCTGTTTTCAGTGTGCTTGTTTGCATACTGTAGTACTCAACACAATGCTGGTTAGCACTTAGAGTAACTGAATGACTCTGTGGAGAGTTTGCCCATTGGATAATGTGTTCCCTGAGTATTTCAGCATTACTGCATTGCTGATCTCTGCACGCAGTTTAGTCAACGATTTCATTGCTACCATATTGCTTTAGGTTGAACGAGTTTATGTTGTGCCTTTATTACTTGCAAGCTGTGCCTCTCAGTGTTGCTGCTGTGCTACAGTTGACACTCATTATTACTTTAGCAGCTGAGCTGCTGTACCAGCTATTCTGTTCTCACAATGTGAGCGTGTGTGGAACTGTTAAGCTACTCTTAGGTGGTCAGAGATCGTTGTGCCATCACCTAGATTAGTTATCCTTCTAGAGTCTACAACTAGCCAAACTATGAACAGTGCATTTTGAGCTCTTGGACCTATCTAAATCTATGACCCACCTGGACAAAATGGAAAGTATACCTGCTTGTAGCTCTTCTTTTACCATCCTTATAGCACTTGGTACTCTCGGGCAATGTTGGCAATGTCATACCCCTAAGTTGTCCATGCTTTTTCAGAATTTCATTGATTTTGAATCATATTTTTTCCATGTCCTTCATACTTTTTTTATTACTTTCTGCTAAATCATGAGGAGTGTCATGGCTTATGTTTTGCAAAAACATATGTGCTGATTCAAAACTTTCTTTTATTAACTTTTTAATTGAAATTGTGACTATTGTTTAAAAAATGTCCCTAATGTTGAGCCTTTGTCCTCCAGTTTTGACTTTGCAAAGAATTTTTGATCAAGTAAGTTAAAATTTTTGCTCACAGGCAATGGACTTCTATCTGACAATAAAAATTCAGTCGGTGAGAGGTACAAATATCTATGTAATTGGGATTAATCCTATTACCCAACAAGATAGTCTGTGGGTATCATACACTTCCACCCACATCTTATCACAACCACAATAAAATGACTTAAGCTGAGTCTGTTATAAAGGCACTGACAAAGGCTCATCTGATTTAGAAGACTAGGTTTCCAACCACCATGTCATCACCATGGTTAAACGTAGAAAAAGATCACTACACATAGACTGCAAACCATTTAATATATCAAATTCCATGAGTAAAAACAGTAACATCATCGCAATTTGTGACTCTGTTGTCAGGCACCCTGACTCTACACTCCCAAGACTAGACAAAGACATGGATAAAGTTAGTTGCCTTACTGAGGCCAGCATCCATGACATCACAAGGTGTGTAAAGTCCCTCTTAATAAGCAGATATGATTATGACCTAGTGGTAGTCTATGTGGGTATGACTGACTTGAAATACATGACAATTTGGGAAATGGAGGCATGTTGGGTTGCATTGTGCATATGTCTTTTGTAGTCAAGATGGTGGCCCTGAATGGAATTCTTCATTTACTATGGTACTGCTGAGGCTATAAGCAGTTAACAAGCTTTTTCTTGCTGTCAAAGGTTTGATTCCTTCATCCTCCATTTGCCTATAGTGGGATTCTGAGAAAGCTAGTTAATCAGTCAGTGTGCTGGGGCAATCGAGAAACTGGGCTACGTTCATAGGTTCATAGGTTGGTACTGGGCTATCTGCCCGAAGGCATATATTAGCTCAGCCACGTTGTGCGGTATTCACCACCCCTTTAGTAGTTCCCTAGACCCTTGTACTAGCAGCTAGTACCCTTGGCCCCTATCTAGTAGTGCTGTTGGTTTGATCCCCGGTGTGAACTTTCTGTTGCCCATCCACTCATCAAGGTTCCTCTTGAAGAGTGATAGTGACAGGCTCTGTCTTATGTAGATCGGGACCCTGTTCCATAGTAAGGGAAGTCTCTGCGAAGGCTTCTCAATGTTCTCATTGACCGCATGCCTATTTACTCTCTGTGAATCTATGCAACTATGCACCTAGAAATATACTCATCTACAGAGAAAGGCTCATTGGATTAAAAATTTGGCTTAGTGGATTGGTGTTACTGAGGAGGGTTAGTATTTGACAATGGAAGATGAGTTTATAGACAGCCCAAATTCCTTTGCCAGTGATGGCCCACAACATTCATTCCATGATTTATGCAAACTAGATTTATTTATTTATTTTATTTCCATTATGATAACGGGGGAGGACCACTGGGCCCAGAGGACCCATTTTCAGTGGAGGCCGGGGGAAAAAAGCTCCGTATTACATACAATTAGAACAAATATAGAGTTTTACATTTAGGTCTGGAGAGAAAAGCTCCTTATTACATACAGTTAAAACAAACATACATTTATGTAATTATACATACAATTATAAAATGTTTTAGAAAAGAAAGTATAATTATATTTGGTGTTGTACCAGTTAGAAGGGGAGCACAAAGAAAGGGAGAAAAAGTAGGGAGGAAAGTAACAGAGCAAAGGGAGACAGAGCTATGTACAGTATTTACATCTGGGCATTCTTTAGATTTCAGACCGTGGAAATTGTGGGGAAGAAAAAAGAAAAAAAATAGCCAGTGCATGAGGGAGTAAATGTATAAGTGATATTAGGAGGGGTTAGGTAGGAAGCAGAAAGTAAGGAAGAAAAAGTAGCGAGAAAAGTAACAGAGAGAGGGGGGAGAGAGCTATGTACAATATTTACATTTGGGCATTCTTTAGATTTCTGACCAAGGCAGGTGTAGGGAAAGAAAAGAAAAACAAATAGCATGTGCATGAGAGAGTGAATGTATAAGTGATATTAGAAGGAGTTAGGTAGGAAGAATGCAATTACATTTCCAGTTTTGGGAGAGGTGGGAGTGGAGCAGGGATTTGAAGAGTTCTAAGCTTGAAGTGATTCTTAGCAAGGGAGGGAGGGAGTTCCATTTTTTGGCTAGAGAATAGGAAAGGAGAAACTGGCCAGGGGGAAGTTTTGGTTTATATACAGAAAGAAGATTTTGTTGGGCAGATCTAAGGGGTCTGTTTGGAGTGTAGAATTGTAAGATATTAGTAAGAGTGGGGCATGCAGTAGGTTTAAAGATTATTTTGTGGGCTGTAGTAAGCTGTAGGTAGACAAGGTGGTTAGGAAGCTCAAGCCACTTTAGCATATTGAGAGAGGTGCAATGATGGGAGGAGTGTTTAGATTTAGTAGCAAATTTAGCAATTTTGTTGTAGCAGCTTTCTAGTTTTGAGGAGATGGTAATAGAAAGATTGGTTAGAAGTGGAGTACCGTACAATAGTGAAGGGAGTAAATAAGTTGAAGCTAGAGTTTGCCTTGTAGATGGAGAGAGAAAGTGAGCATTTCTATATAACTTACCTAGCTTCTGATGGGTTTTTTTATGTTAAGTTGGACGTGTGTATCAAATTTCAGGTGTTCATTGATAGTGACCCCAAGAAGTTTAGCAAAGGGGGCAACTTCTATAGATGAGTTGGTGTGGCTGAAGATATTGAAGGATTGCTTGTCAAGTGTGACAGTTTTTGAGGGAGAGAAGAGAAGGATTTGGGATTTATTGGCATTAAGTGAGAGATGGTTTTGAAGCATCCAGTGCTCGGTAGTTGTAAAGGCCAATTGGGTTTTTGTCTGGAGCTCAGTGAGACTAGGAGCAGAGCAGACTAAAGTGGAGTCATCTGCATATTGCACTATTTTAGTGTTAGGAATGGCGGTGTGAAAGTCATTGACAAATATATTAAAGAGCATAGGTCCTAGTATGGACCCCTGGGGAACCCCAGTGGGGGTAGGAAGGAAATTAGAGATACCAGTTTGCCATTTCACGGCCTGGGATCTGTTAGAGAGATAACTGTGGAACCAGTTAAGGCAATTTTGAGAGAGTTTAAGATTAGAGAGATGATTCAGAAGGTGGGTATGGGAGATGGTATCAAATGCTTTGGATAGATCAAGGGCGATGGTGGAAACAATATCTCCAGAGTCACGAGCAAGGTTTATTATGTCTAAGAAAGAGAGGAGAGCAGTTATAGTACTATGTCCAGGATGGAAGCCATGTTGGGTAGGGGTATGGAGTTGATTATTTATGAGGAAGGGCATGAGTTGGAGATGGATACATTTTTCAAGGATCTTTGAGATTGGTGAAAGTATGGCTATGGGTCGGAAGTTGGAGATGTTATTATTTTTGCCTCCTTTGTGGAGGGGCAGGATATAGGCTGCCCACCACAATTTGGGGACATACAATTCCTGTATGGATCTGTTGATGAGAATGCTGATGGGAATGGCAATACCATCTGCGGCAAGCTTTAGAAAGAGTGTGGGAATATTGTCAGGGGTGTTGGAGCATGGCTTAAGTTTAGAGAGTAGCTTTTTGATGTAGGAGGTTGAGATGGGTTTTAGATAAAAAGTTGGGGGAGGATTGGGAGTGGGGGTTTATGAGAGGAAGGGGCAGTAGCTAAATAGATAAAGTAGTAGCTAAGTAGATAAAGCTCCTTCTACACTCTCTGGCTCTGACATTTAGACAGAGTCCTCCTAACAGATACCAATGCACACATTTTGGAACCTTGATCAGTCCATATCAGTGTGGACCTTCTCAATGCCAGAAGTCTTAACACAAATTGCATGATCTTAAGGTTCTCCTGTTATCTGAACAAATACATGCTTCTGTAGTTAGTGAGACCTGATTTTAGTGTAACATTAGCATGCTCACTATATCTGGGTTTTGTGCCTACCATGCATTCAGGCCTGATGGAAACTGCAGCAGCATTTCCATATCTTTCAAGCAGGGCAGCACATCTAGACAGATTCCATGAGACCCACAAACTTGAACTCAATAAACTCCAACTTAGCTTGATAAGAGCAATTATCAATTTATAATCTATAAGATTTCCTTCTTGTTCCCTAATGACCATGTATGATTCCTAAATGTCCTTAAGAAACAACCTGTTGCAAAAAGTCATCTTTAACATGGAAGATTTCAACAACCCCTTCTTGATCAAGTAAGTTGAAATATGAAAGTTGAAACCTTTTGGCATTAAAAGTAACATGAGATATATGCAAATGACTCCATAAGGGCATTAGGTGTTTCAACTACATGGCAATTCTGAATGTCCATGACCTTTTTCTTTTTAAGTCTGTTATAGACAAATTAAGGCCAATTAAGCCAAACCCCACTAACTGTGGACATGCATGTTTCGGCCTTCTTATGACCTCATCAGCACGGCATAAGTGGAATGTTTGGCTAACATTTGGAAACGAGTTTCAAGGAACCACACAGTGAAAAGTCTAACTTGGCTATTCTTTTTTCTGATTAGTTTTTCTGTGTGACCTTGGTACTCATCGTTTTAGTTTATTAGTTGGGATATTTTGCAGTAACCCTAATGGTTATGGACAACAGTTGAGTACGACAACCCTGTGTTTCCAAATGTTAGACAAACATTCCACTTATGCTGTGCTGAGGAGATCATAAGAAGGCTGAAACATGCAAGTCTACAACTAGTGGAGTTTGGCTTTTTTTGGCCTAAATTTGTCCATAACAGACTTAAAAAGAAAAAAGTCATGGACATTCAGAATTGCCATATAGTTGAAGCACCTGATGTCCTTATGGGGCTATTTGCCTATATCCCATGATACCTCTAATGCAAGAGGTTTCAGGGAACCACACAGTGAAAAGTCTAGTTTGGCTAGATTTTTCTTTGAGCTTTAACTGATTGTTTTTTTCTGTGTGACCTTGGTACTCATTGTTTTTGTTTGCTAGTTGGGATATTTTGTGGTCACCTTAATGGTTATGGACATCACCTGGGTACGACAAACCTGTGTTTCCAAATGTTAGCCAAGCATTCCACTTATGCTGTGCTGACAAGGTCATATGAAGGCTGAAGTATGTCTGTCTACAGCTAATGGGGTTTGCCTTTATTGGCCTGAATTTGTCTATAGCATAGCTTGGCTAGATTTTTCTTTTAATTTTTCCAATTGTTTTTTTTTTCTGTGTAACCTAGATACTCATTGTTTTAGTTCAGAGAGCTTGAAAACAATGCCTGAGTGATGTATTGTATTGAATGCCTTGGCTAGGTCAAGATATACAGTATGCACTGTTTTACCCCAGTCCATTGCCTTGATAACTTTCTCAAAGAAGTTTCCAGATTAGGGAAGAAGAAGAAGGTAAGAGAAGAAGGTTAGGGAAGTCTTCCAAGTAGAGTCCCTACATACAGGTGTTAAATTAACTGAACTAACTAATTACTGCCCCACAGCAATCCTAGCCCCACTTTCAAACCTCCTGGATAAATGTATACATTCCCAACTTATCAGATAGCTCACATCCAATAACGTACTTGCCATCTCCCAACATGGATTTAGACTGTGCCATAGCACAACCACTGTCCTACTTAGCTTTACCAACTCTATAAACCAATACAGGGATGAGGGAAACATAATCTTATCAGTTTCCTTGGATATATCTAAAGCCTTTGACACTTTCTACTACAACAAACTTCTAACTGCTCTCTCAGACCTAAAGATACACCTCTCATATGTCTCATGTTTCCATAGTTACTTGACAGTTATCAGCAGGAAGTTAAGTAGCAATATGACCTCTCCACACATCTCCCTATTATCCTTGGGGTCCCACAGAGATCCATACTTGGCCCTCTTCTCTTCAGTATTTTGACTAATAACCTCCATTCAGCCACCTCACTTGCTGCCATTGTCCAATATGCAGATGATTCAGTATTAATATGTGCAGCCTCTACCATGTGACAACTTCAGCACAAAAGATAACAGGCTTTTACAGAAATTTAAACATGTCAGGCTAACTCCCAACTTATTTTTAACACCCAAACATACAAAACTTATCATCTTTCAACCTACCAGGCCACTAGAATCCCTCCACAGTTCCACATCACAGCCAGTAATAACACAATAATTACACCCGAACCATCGACCAAACGCTAGGAGTCACTGTAGATGATAAGAAAATATTTGGCTTGCATATATATATATATATATATATATATATATATATATATATATATATATATATATATATATATATATATATATATATATAGACCAAAACATTTTAACAGACCTCTCAAGAGCTGTCATAGCCAGGACACACCTACTAGCAACTCTATTATATGCTTCACCCATCCTTATCAAGCTAAAAAAAAAAACAGATTTAGATAAATTGAATACGCTCTGTAACAAAATAGCTAAATTTGCTACTGGATAATTACACAGGTCACTTCACGGTCTAGCCCTTAAAAACCTCTCCTGGCTTGACCTATTTGAGCTTCTTGCATACAACCAATTAATCATGCCCCACAAGTTACTCTATAACCCAGAAAAAACTCCACTTCTCCAAAGCTTACTACAACCTAACTCTAACGCTCAAACACTACGATCATTAAATAAATCTTTACTACAAGTCTCTAAAACTAACAACACTGTAAGAGACTACTTATACTCTTTCTATATCTCAAAAACCTGGAACTCCCTCCCCCATAGTATTAGAACCACTAACAACACACACCAGTTTAAAAAAACTACTCAAAAAAATTATCTGACACTCAGCTCTGCTCATGCAACCCCCCAGGCTGATCTCCTGTTATCATAAGTACACTCTCCATTAATTATTCAGCCTGTCTTTTGGGCAATGATCTTATTAGTATTATGATTTTTTTATTTTTATTCTTAAATGTGTGATAAATCTAGAATTATTTTCCCTTTACAAATGTAAACTAATATTCATAGGTTCTATGTTAGTAATATCACTATGTTAAGTTCCATATCTGATATTGTGTCTACTGTTAGACTTGCTGTATTTCCTGTATCTTATGTTGTATATATTGTTTATCATCCTGTATTTACTGTTACTAATGTTGTATGTAGTGTCACTTTTTGTGGAGCTTTTCTCCTGGGGCATCTGCTGAAAATGGGCTCTGCCCAGTCAGACATTTCTGGTAAACGAATGTAAAATAAATAAATAAATAAGTAGGCATGACATTTCCTTAACAAAGGCAAATTAGGATGTGCCCAGTGTCTACAGAATGCTGGTGTTCTCGTTTATCATTTCCATGGTAATTCATTCCAAAACTTTGCATATTAGGCTTGTTAGACTGATGGGTCTACAGTACCCTGGTCTATTGATGGTCTGCCCTTTTGGAATGGACTCACTATTGCAGTCCTCCATTCTCTTGGAACATAGCCAGTTTCAATCCTGTAGTTGAAGAATGTCTCATGGCCCTTATAGGTTTTATTTTAGACTGTTTAGGAGACAGCTGGGGATGTTGTCAGGACTCATGGAGACGGTGTTCTTGGCTTTAGTGAGTACTGCCAGCAGCTGGTCCCTGCTAATAATTAGGTGAATAGTACATTGGAGGTGATTTTACCTGGTGGAACTGGGGGGGTGCAGTATGAGCTGAATTTATCATCCAGTAGATTTGATATGTCACCCAGATAGATGACGGTGGTACCATTCGCCACTAATTCAGCACCTTGCTGTGTGTTACTTTTAAGGTTCTGGATATAGCTGAAGAAGGCCTTGTAATGTCCTTAGCCTAAGAGGCTATCCTGACATCACAGCTGGCTTTGTTGGACTTAATTAGACCATTTAGTTTCTTGTTTAGTTATATCATAGAGCACTTGTCTTTAAGGGAGTTTCTCTTCCTGGTTTTGGCCATGAGTTTTCTTCTTTTATTATATACCCTGTTTAGGTGAGGATTCCACCAGTGGGGTTTGTTTTTGAGATTGTTTTCGGTTTATTTCTGGCATGACCTACTGTTAAAAAAACTGCATTCATTATTAGAATATAGTTATTATTAATATAATGTGCCTCAAGCAAATTCTTATATCTGTGTCTGTGTTTATTCTACTCAAGTGTGAATATATATTTTTTTCTTCTAACATCCACCACTTGCATAGAACCCCTGCCATAACAGCATCATGTTCCATTATTGTTTTATTAATGTAAATATATACATTTCATACTTTTGTACACTTCTGTAAATATCTTTCATTGACACAAGACCTGTACCTCCCACAGTGATGTTTTTAATGAGGATAACCATCATATCATGTCAGCATGCAAATCCCACATTCTTCTTAATTCATGACTAAGATATTAGTGTGAATATTAAAATAATGTTAACATTAAAACAGAATACATCAAATAAGTAGTTAATTGTTTTGGTGTTTCTTTTATCTAAGAAGAATGTGAACTCCTACTTGGGGAGCATTGGTAGCACCTGTGGTGATGCAGGTACCCATATCATCACGAAGGGAGTAGGATGTATAAGAAAATAAAATTCATTATGTCTGAGAATAGGATTTTTTGCCATAGTAGGAAACAAGACGATAGATGTGATGGTGGAATGGCAGCAGACAAAGCATAAACAAGTCCTGTATGTCACAGTGCTTGCTCCCAACCCCCACACCCCCCACTGACTTGACAAGGTCACATTCCCTTTTTGTATTAAATAAAATAAAGGAGTATATTAATGTCACCATATGAAACAGTGCATCAAGTTTATGAGAATAGGTCATAGCCTCATCCACAAAATACCCTTTATTTGGTATTGCTAATAGTGGTATATATATGATACAGAAAGCATTTGTTGTCCATAAGAAATTAAAAAAGTACAGATTTGCAGTGAAATGAATAATAAAAAAGACAGCAAACAAATGGTTGTGTAAGACGGATGGTGATATGATGACTTCACCAAATACTGAATAACCTGAAGCAATGAATCATCAGTATTTTTTACAGGTGAAACTAACCACTTGGCAACCAGGACACACACACACACACACACACACACACACACACACACACACACACACACACACACACACACACACACACACACACACACACAAAGAAAGCAAATTAAACCCATGCAAGTGGGGGCTTCGACTTCCTCACCCCCACACTCCTCCAAATAAATATACCAACCCTGAGATCGCACTACACTGGGAAAAAGGACAAAGTTCACCTTAGTGGCCAAGTGGCTAGCTTCCCTGTAAAAAATATCAGTGATTTGTTGCTTCAGGTTATTCAGTGTTCGGTGAAGTTCTCTCGTGTTTTTCAAATTTGGCTAAGTGTAATTTTGAATAAGCAAGGTAGACCCATATATCTATATATATATATATATATATATATATATATATATATATATATATATATATATATATATGGTTCTAGGTTATAACATCGACAGCTGCTTTCACCGACAACACAAACATCGACACCACATAATCGACAAACCATAAACACGAAACCTCACATGCCCGACAAACAAACAACCGACGGTCCACAAACACGAAACCCCATATGCTGCACACACCACAATAACAACAATCAACTAACAAAACACATCCCCTGTCCAAAATCCACACACAGAACAGAAGCACACCAAAATCCTCACAAACCCACACTAAACCTCACATACACAACTATGTACAACCCTAACCCAAACCCTTACCCTAAGGTCCGTCACTATCGCACACTCAGCTAACCCGCGCCCTAACCCTAACTCACTTAACCCGCCCCTAACCCAAAATATACTACTACCGCACACTTACCTAACCCGTGCCCTAACCCTAACTCACTTAACCCGCCCCTAACCCAAAAAATACTACTACTGCACACTTACCTAACCCGCGCCCTAACCCTAACTCACTTAACCCGCCCCTAACCCAAAAATACTACTACCGCACACTTACCTAACCCACGCAATGACCCTAAATCACTAAACCCACCCCTATCCCCACAGACTGTCACTATCCACACTTACCTTACTCGCACCCTAACGCCCGTCACCACCGCATACTCACACAGCCTTCTTTCCAAGTCACTATCCTTGCCGTCGGCGTTTTCATCCGTAGCGTCGGTCTTCCGCATGTCGATCATCTGGTGCCCGCTAATCCGTTGTCGGTGATGTCAGCTGTCGATGTTCTAACCTAGACCCATATATATATATATATATATATATATATATATATATATATATATATATATATTTCTGTGTGTGTGTGTGTGTGTGTGTGTGTGTGTGTGTGTGTGTATGAAACATTTCCATATAATTTGTCAGAAAAAGTTTAGGTTGTTTTGTTTCTGTCAGCCTGAAGTAGTACTACTGGTTTATGGAAATTTCAAATTAAAGGGGCACTACAGGAAATAGATGGATGGCTGGGGCTAACTGAATTAGTGTGAGCCTATATTATCATTTTCACTGTATGCATTTGACAATAGTGAGCTGAATATGTGTATTCATTCATCTTATCACAATCAGACATTCAAGTTGTATACAGATAGTATAGTGTCTGTAGTGGCTGAGCATATTTCTCTGAGTTTGTGGAATTTAGACCAGCACTCACTATTTAAACTATATGAAATAAAGAGTATTATATGATGGATGTTCAAGTTATTCATGGCTGTAGACATATATATATATATATATATATATATATATATATATATAGATATATATATATATATATATATATATATATATATATATATATATATATATATATATAGATATATATATAGATATATATATATAGATATATATGTGTGTGTAGATATATACATATATATATTATTCAGCTTGACTGTATCAGTATAGCTACTTTATTGACTGCGTATATCTCATATGTATGGCCATGAGTGAATTCATAAATAAATGTATCACAAATATCCACAGTAATATATTTCAGCACATAGCTGTCAGGCACATATAGTCCTACCCATTGCTCAAACACACACACACACACACACACACACACACACACACACACACACACACACACACACACACACACACACACACACACACACACACAATAAGCATGTAGTTTACACTATGTCATGTTCCTTTTGCAGTCAATGTTGCTGGATAAGGTAGATCATTTGCAGAGACACATCCACTGTCTAAACTAATAAAATAAATGGGGTGAGTGAAAAATAGTGTTCCTATTACTTGAGTGAACGTTTAGGTTAGCGAATACCTAAACGTCGATCTGGTAATAGCGAAAGCAAAAAACCATGAATGGCCAATTTAATGCAGAGAAATAATTCCCTTGGTCATTATGCAGATTTTGCCCCTTTCCCCACTGTAGAGCGATCTTGGAGTCGGTATATTTAGTTGGGGGGGGGGGCTATGCCCCTCCCCACACTTTATTTTGGTTTAAATTTTTTTTTTTGTGGCCGAGGGGATTCATTCCCTAAGTTAAATCGGCCGTTTGCTGTTTTAATGTTTCGTTATTACCAGGTCGACATTTAAGTATTCGCTAACCTAAAGTTTCAATCGGGTAATATAGATGCGAAAAATATTATTTTAAACTACAAATGAAAAATATAGTTTTACAATTCATAGGTTTATAGGTTCATAGGTTCATACTAGGCTATCTGCCCTAGGGCATTTATAAGCCTAGCCAGAGTGTGTTTGGCTTTCGCCACCCATTTTAAATTCATTTTGCTATGCCCTTTTTTGAGGTTAGTATACTGTGCCTCTGTCTAACAGTGACACAGAAGTGACACCCGGGGTAAACTTACGATCCCCATCCACTCATTAAGATTCCTCTTGAAGAGAGTCAATGAGGGACTCTGCCTAACCAGGACTGGGATTTTATTCCAGAGTGAAGGGAGCCTCTGGGTTATGAATCTGTCCCTCCAGCATGTCCTATTTATTTCAGTGCTGAGGTTCAAGTCTCTCGAGCGCGTAGCTTGATGGGATTTGGATTTTCTGAGGTGCAGCATGTCCATTAATTCCGGGTTGGACATGGCTTTATACGTCAGGCAAATATCGCCTCTGAGCAGGCGGTATGCCACTGAGTAGAGCTGGAGTTTCTTTAACCAGGCAGCATATGGCATCTGTTTGAGCCTTTTGATCCTCTTGATGATGTACTTTTGGGGTCTTTCCAGTTGCTGCGGGTGTCTGGTAAGGTACATCCCAAAATGAGTAAAGAGGCATGATGACCTCCCCTGATCTAGATGTGAATCCCTTCATGATTATCTGGGCTATATAAAATGTTTTTCTAACCACTTTGGCCACATGGTTGTCAAATGAGAGATTGCTATCAACTTGGGTCCCCAGGTCCCTAATTACTTCTTCCAGATTAATGGATTACCACCTATGTGGTAATTTGTGGGCACTTTGTTTTTGCCAAAGGGGATGACTATACACTTTTTGGTGTTTAGCTTGAGGTCATGGCTCTGGCACCAGTTGTCTGTTTCTATGGGGCCCTTTTGGAAGATGCTTGTGTCGGCTGGAGAGTCGATTATAGCGTCCAGTTTGCAGTCATCTGCAAACTTGGTCAGCCACAGTCCTTCCATGTTGGTTTGTACCTCCGAGAAATATATACCAAACAGGAGAGGTCCCAGGACTGAGCCTTGTGGGACGCCACTTGTAACTGGTTTGGAGTCTGACATGGCTCCAGCAATTCTAACCATGTGGGTTCTATCCTTGAGCCAGTTTGCAATCCATCTAGTGACATAGGGGTTTATATTTAAGCTGGTGAGCTTATCTATAATGCCCGAGTGGGGTATTGTATCAAAGGCTTTTGTGAGGTCCAGATAGGCTGTGTGGACCACCTTCCCCTCATCAATGGCCTTGGTGACTGTTTCAAAGAAATTGACCAGGTTTAAGGGGCAGGATCTGCCCTTAACAAAGCTGAACTGGGTAGGATCCAGTGTCTGTAGGTCCCCAATATCTTTTTTTATGAGGTCCATGATGATCCTTTCCATAGCTTTGCAGACCAAGCTAGTCAGGCTTATGGGGCGATAGTTTCCAGGATCCGTTGAGGCACCACCTTTGTGGAGAGGGACCACTGTTGCTGTACGCCACTCTTTGGTACATATCCTGTGGTAAGGCTGAGATTGAACAGTAGTTTTATGTTTGGGTTTAGCTCTTCTTGGAGTTCATGTAGGACGCAGCCTGGGACACCGTCTGGTCCCATTGATGCTGTGCTTTTTGCTTTGGAGAGGGCGGCTCTTACCTGAGCATCTGAGATGTCAAGGGGGCAGCACTCTGCTGGGATAGATATTTGCCCTTTTGGTGGGGGGGTGGGGAGTTTGCACTGAACCTGTCAGCTAGGATGTTGGTAATGTCTGTGGGTTCGGTGTATTTTTTGTCATTTTGGACTAATTCTGAGCATATCTGGGAATTCCCAATTCTTTGTCTTTTTTAATCTTCCTACAAACCATGTTTGGAAGACTTACAAAAATGGTTATTTTTACACTGTCCTCATTGTTTCTTTATGCACTACACGCAAACGACATCATAATGAAAAATAATAGTATAAACATTGTTACCTTAAAATTAGCTTCTCAGTTAGTGGTAGTTTATATGCATTTGACTTCTGCAATTGCATTAGTTCTCAGGTGGTGTTATAGTAATCTGATGTATATTACATTGTGTCTTTTTGTTTGATAATTGAAAAAGTGCTACTGATCTTTTGTAGTCATGTCAGCCATGATATGGACAAAAAAAAAAAAACAGAGGTTAAATGCAATGCTACTTGGTCAGTTTGAATTGCCAATAAATCCACATGCTTGTGGGATGTCTGAATGAAAAGGAGTATCCAGAAAAAAACAAATAAGCACATGAAGAAAATGCAAACCCGCAAAGAGGTCATGATTGAACTCCAGACTCACAACTGTATGGAAGTTAGAACAAAAGACTAAGGTTATGAGATGCTTCCTGAAGTCCAGTGCTCACATCCTTTGTTCACCTACTGTATAATTTCAATCTACTCACCTAAATAGTAAATGCTCTGGTGAACTAGAGAAATTGTTCAGGACTCCTCAGTGGTCTCCTGGACTGCATTCCCAGTAACTACCTATGAGCAGTAAGGCTAGAAATTTGTCCCCAGAGCCAGGTTGCTGGACATGCTTTTATATTATAGCTGCACTACTGTACAGAACTCTTGGTCATTCCTTATTGTAATATTTGCATTTTCCTAAGCATAAATTGTTATCACATACTGCATTTGCCGAAAGACTTTGAAAGCATCTGTGCACTATATTCACTACTACGTTTATTAAAATCCATGTTCTGTTATGCCTTATCAATGAGACTTTAATAATGCTTTATCTAAAATGTTCATTTATATACGGAACTTCAGAAATTACAAATAGTTGAGTCTATACATAATTTTCAAAGTTTATATTCCAAGGAGTAAAGTAGTTGACAAGCCTAATACTAACAAATGCCAAGTGTCTAGTCAAAGTGAAATGCCAACATGCTGGATGGTAGTGAAAACACATATGAAATGAAATGTTAATTAAGACAAATGACGTGAAAGAAAATAATTATGCTGTAATAATGTTTTCTGCTGTCTAAGTAATACTAGAATCTACTAAACGTTCCAGAGTCCCAGGCCATTGATTACCACTATCGCCATATGAGGGACTTGGGCATCTTGTAGCTCGCACAGCCAGATAGTCATGCTCAAAATCAACTTACATGTTTGGTCAAGATGTGAGGAGCCAAGTTCGGGCAAGCTTAGTGCAACATCCATGGGGATGGAGTGGGCAAAGCTGAGAGTGAAGGCTAGGGTTCTATGCAATGACCACAAGGGGGAATTTAGATTTTGGGAGGGGGAGCTTTAGGTTTAGGGAGGAGGATGGGAGTTTAGGGTTAGGGAGCGAAAGGGGGGACTTTAAGGTTTAGGGAGCAGGAAGGGAGGTTTAAGTTTAGGGGTGAGGGAGTAGAGACTTTTAGGGTTAGGGAATGATCAGGAGCTTTAGCTTTAGGGAGCAGGAATGGAGTTTTAGGTTAAGGAACCAGGAGAGGAGTTTAGGGTTAGGGGGTAGAGTTTTACAGTTAAGAAGCGATTGGGGACTTCAGGTTTGGGGAAGGGTATGGCATGTTTAGGGTTAGGGACTGGGTGGGAGTTTTAGTCCTACAGTTAGAATTCTGAGAGACCTATGTAGCTCAGTAGGGTTGGGTGGTGGGATGGTTAGGTAATTCACTAGGACTGAGCTAGTGGAAGGAGTAATGGCCCTTGCCAATTAACGCAAGTGACTTTGAGCAAGAGTGCTCTATCTGTGCCTTTCTGTGCATTTTTTTGAGGCTTCTGTGTTCTAGTCAGGTATCATATAACTGATTTGTTTGCAGTTAAAGGCACTATCTAGAGTCTCCTTGCTCCTTTACCTGTTTAAAACTTTCATTTAGTGGCTGTAATAGTGTGCATTACTATAACTGCATTTTTATTGAAGTACTAAACTGTAAACTGCTTTATCATACTGAGACTTGTATTTTCTGTTTGTGAGTGCTCTTTCCATGCATTTATCGTGAGGTTTCTGTGTTCTACTCAGGTTGCGTAATCTTGATAGAGGCCTGCTGTTGTCAAGGCCTGGTAGTTTTGTTTGTTGAGTTCCCTGTGTTTCTGGCAGCCGTTTTCTGCTTATAGTGTGTTGTCTTCAGTATTATTGAGAGTAACATGGTTTCCTGTCCTTCTGTAGCATGAATGATTGGGTAACAGCAGGGACTAGTAGGAATTAGTAGTAATTTGAGCTCCTTGATATATAAACCCTGTGTCTGCAAAGGGCTGTGTTTGCATTTACCAGGCTGTGTATGGTGATTCATTACTGGGGCTAAGCAGAAATTCCTTAAGATTCCAAGAGCAGAATAAGTTATTTCTTGCACTTATTTCATTGAACTGCATTTCTGTAACACTTGTAAGTGTGCTATACAATTAATCTACTAAATGTTGCATTGTTATAAAGCTTTTTTATTGTTTCACTGCATTTATGTACTGTTTTATACTGTTTTAACTATATTTCTCATTGCTAGATACTGTTTCATTACTCTAATTCCATGTTTACTGAAATAATTAACTGTAAACTGCTTTTTCATATTGAGAGTTGTATTTTCTGTTTGTGACTGCTCTATCTGTACCTTTCTGTGCATTTTCTTTTGAGGTTTTTGTGTTCTAGTCAGGTATTGTATAACTGAATTTTTGCACTTAAAAGCATTCTCTATAGTCCCCTTACTCCTTTAGCTGTTTAAAACTTTCATTTAGTGGCTACAGCTAGCAGCTGTAATAGTGTGCATTACTATAATTGCATTTTTATTGAATTACTAAACTGTAAACTGCTTTTTCATACTGAGACATGCATTTTCTGTTTGTGAGTGCTCTTTCTGTGCATTTATCATGAGGTCCCTGTTTTCTACTCAGGTTGCATAATCTTGATAGAGGCCTGCTATTTTCAAGGCCTGGTAGTTTTGTTTGTTGAGTCTCCTGTATTTCTGGCAGCCATTTTATGCTGATAGTATGTTGTCTTCATTATTATTGAGTGTAACAGGTTTTCTTAACCTTCTGTAGCACGAGTGATTGGGTAATAGCAGGGATCTAGTAGGACTGAGTAATAAGTTGAGCTCCTTGGTATATAAACTCTGTGTCTGCAAACAGCTGTGCTTGTATTTACCATGCTGTGGTGGATGGTCATTCATTACTGGGGCTAAGCAAAAATTCCTTAAGATTCCAAGAGCAGAATAAGTTATTTCTTACACTTATTTCATTAAATTGCACTTCTGTAATGCTTATAATTGTGTTATACAGTTAATCTACTATATTTTGCACTGTTATAAAGCTTTTTTACTGTTTCACTGCATTTATTTACTATTTTATACTGTTTTAACTGTATTTCTCATTGCTAGATACTGTTTCATTACTCTAATTGCATGTTTACTGAATTACTTAACTGTAAACTGCTTTAAATACAGAGAGTTGCATTTTCAGTTTGTAAGTGCTCTATCTGTGCCTTTCTATGCATTTTTTAGGTTTCTGTGTTCTAGTCAGGTATCATATAACTGATTTGTTTGCAGTTTAAAGCATTCTCTAGAGTCTCCTTGCTCCTTTATCTGTTTAAAATATTCATTTAGTGGCTACAGCTAGTAGCTGTAATAGTTTCCCACCAGAGCTACCTATTGTTGTCTTGTTCTTATACTTGGTGGCTTTGAAGATGGCCATCCGCACTATATATTTGATATGGGACATTCCTCCCAGTCTAGTGTCATTAGTTCATTCTACTTAATAGAGAGAGAGAACCTTTGAGAACGCCAACCAACTTATATTTTTAAGCTTGAATTATCTTCTGTTCCAGCTTTCTCATTTAACACTTTACTATAAAAAAAAAAAAAAAAAAAAAAAAAAAATCTAACCTTGTTTCCGCCCTTTCCTATAACTAGTCTAGTCCAGATACAGAGATTTTGAACTACAAAATCTCATTCTACTTCAACAACTGACTATTACCCACAGGATACTCCATTTCACTTCTAATGCACCTTTTCTTAATACTCTTATTTCCCCCTATAAGAATCTCACTACCCTACGATCAGCTAATACACTTCTAGTAGCCACATGTAAATCTCAGAACAAAGCAGGTGACTCCCTTTTCCTCAAATGCTGTGGGTACACACTGGAACAAGCTCACTAGTGAACTTACCACCTTGACCTCAACACCCCTTTTCAAGAAACATTTAAAGACCCACCTCAAGTCACACTGGCTCTGCCCTTGCTCTTCTCCTGACTGACTCTTGTTTCCTACTTCCACATCTTTTTACCTCTTTTCCCATTACCTCTATCTGCACTGTACACACCCAGCATCTGGACAAGTATTACTTCTCCTTCTCTCACACTGCCTTGTCTCCATCTAGCTTATATCACTGCTCCCATCACTACAATTTTTCCCCTTGACTCTCTTCAGCTTGTGACTTCCTCTTTCTTATGATTTTACCTCCTATTACCACTACTTACTTTGCTTATATTTTACCTCCTATCACCTCTACTTACTTTGCACTACCTAATGCCTTGCACAGGTAGTATTTTAGTTCTTTTTTTCTTCATGATAGGTCAAGTCCAAGTCCAGATGCTATAAAAAAATAAAAAAATTCAATTCTGTATTTAAATACTGCTGTTGTTGCTGTGTGTTTTTGATTCACTAATTGCTGTTCTGTTGTTTTGTATGCTAATTAGTTGCTAACTCCTGCTTAGTAGTTTAGTTATCCTCTTGTATATATTTTTTTCTTAGTGTGTTACCTTAGACTGTTACAGTGGAGCTTTTCTCCTCGGGCCTCTACTGAAAATGGACATGTATCCAGTTAGACTAGCCCGGTTAACAAATGTAAAATAAATAATAAAAATAAAATAATAATAATAAATAAATAAATACAGAGTTGCTGTATCCAGGACTGTTTGTAAGCTCCTGAGCTCCCCAAGCCTTTCTGTGTTGGAGGGAAGCCTGCTAGCTTATCAGTAGGAGTAGTAAGCACTACATAACCTATCTACCACATAAGGAGTGGTTTCTGGACCAGAAATTATAGCTATTGGCCATTTAGGCAGTTTCTCCATCTCTCTCTCAACTTTCTGATTTAAAAGCCCACATTTGCAATTGTTTCCACCCTTTTCCTGTAACTAGTCTAGTCCAGATACAGATTTGCTGTATACAGGACTGTTTGCAAGCTACTGAGCCCACCCAAGCCTTTCTGTGTTGAAGGGAAGCCTTCTAGCTTATCAATGGGAGTGGTTAGCACTAAGCAGCTTCTCTACCACATAAGGAGTTGTTTCTGGCCCAGAAATTATTTATTGGCCGTTTGGGCAGTTTTTTCATCTCTCTCAACTTTCTGATTTATAAGCCCGCTTTTGCACTTGTTTCCCCCCTTTCCTGTAACTACCTCTCAACCATACCAAATTTCTCGGCTTTTACCGGTTTTGAGGTCTAAATAATGGGGCGCCATGATACCTGAATTGCACCCCTTAAGTTCCAATTTTCCCAGCTCTGGTTTTGAATGTTTCGGCCTTTTTGACCTGACGTCATCACATGAGCGATGACATCAGCGCTGTTAGCCTGCCAACCTGTCGGAACTGAGATCAAGTGTGAGTATTTCTGGTATTTGTGAGCCATTACAAGTGCAGGTATTTGCGAGCCGTTACAAGTGTGTATTTATTTGTAAGGAGCAGGGACGTCCTGGAACTTGGAAGCATGGGATGAAGAACTTTATTATTTGCAAGCAGCAGAGAGACATGGGAGGGGATGTGGACCCATGTGGTCAGAATTCATCGCAAAGGTGGAGAGATGGTAGACTGAATGCAAAAAGCTGCACATCTTCCCTGGGTAGTAAATGTACTACAGGTTTCTTGACATTAACCAAAGGCATACTGTGATGGCACTTCATCCATAGCTGTTGATTTTTATCAGAACAGTCTAAATGCTGCTCTGGTTTGCGAAAGTGATTGTCAGAATGTGATTTGTTGCGGCAGCAGTTTTATACCATTTTTGTTGCATTATGGCAGAAGAACAACCACACAATTATAGGAACTGTAAATACAGCTTATTTTATATCATCAGTAGGGGTCAATTTTTTGGCTCCGATTCTGATGTATTTTCTCCTCCTTACTTTGTTGGTTGTTGCTTTTATATGGTAATCTTGTGGCAAGTGTCACTATCCTTTCTCTTCCAGACAGTATCTCTTGCCTACATATCTAATTAATCCCGTAGTGATATGCCCTCACCTCTGCCACCTATCGACCTCCTTATCCTGTCCCCATTTGCCATCCTTTCTTGTTATTAAAGGACAACTACAGGATAAATAGCATGTTCCTGCTTTCTAATGTATTTTCTTGCTCTTTTGGTAGACCCCCTTCCTACTGAAAGAATGGTTCAGGTAACGGAAAGCATTTATATTTTTTGTTTCTGCCGATTACAATTGTAATGCTAATGCTAGCTGTAGAGCGCTATCATTAATAGTCGAGTCTTATTACGCTTACTTCACCCGTCATTCAGAAATCTCTGTAGTTTTAGTGCTCTTTTTGGTAAATTATGGTTTATGACACTGCTTAAGAGTGATGCCAACATTTTTTTAGATGGACTTTCAAATAAATACAATTGAGTTATCGGGTAGCATTTTCCATTTGCGGTATAGACAATATATTTATTTTCCTCTCTCTCTTGTTCCAATTAAGTAGCTATCTATTTTGCAGTTCAGGTTTCCATACTGAACACTGGAGAAACAGATGAGGGACGAATTATTTGCATGCAGCAGCAGATGAAGAACTTAAGCCAGGTAACAAGTTACAAGTGCGAGCGAGCATACGAGCATATTTATTTGTAAGTAGGGGATGAAGTGAAGAACTTAATTATTTGCAAGCATCAGCATATGAAGAACTTAAGCTGTAATGTGCTGGAAGCAAAGGATGAAGAACTTAAGCCAGGGAGGTAAGTGTTCATCATTACAATGTGTGTGTGTGTGTGTGTGTGTGTGTGTGTGTGTGTGTGTGTGTGTGTGTGTGTGTGTGTGTGTGTGTGTGTGTGTGTGTGTGTGTATGTGTGTGTGCATATGTCTATGTGTGTGTGTGTGTGTGTGTGTGTGTGTGTGTGTGTGTGTGTGTGTGTGTGTGTGTGTGTGTGTGTGTGTGTGTGTGTGCATATGTCTATGTGTGTGCGTATGTATATGTTTATGTAAGGTAGGTAGATACAATATCAGGAAGTTAGCATTCACAGAGAAGGAGTGAACATCTGGTGCAGTGCTTTCTTCTGTCTTTAACAGTGAAGAGCACCAAATATGCACAGAACAGGCATACGGTTTTCTCAGTGGAAGGTAGAGCTGATAATAATCTAGGTAACTTGAAGTTTCAATTAAGCAGACAGTTGAAGAAGCATGCACTATTCAGAGGCAAGCAATACGTCTGTACTTCAAGTATGGTATGAAGACAGAGGTGAACAGCTGAGGGGATATTTTAATAAGTCTTAGAGTTGCAATCATTAAGTAATGCCAGTAGGTAGGCAGTATGTTTAAAAAAAACAAGAGACTTCATGCAGGCATATCAGACATGATGCAATTTTAATGAGAGTAGGATAATTTTTATGCTGGCTATCTCAAACTGTCAGCTCAGTCAGAAGAAAGGGAACACAGAAATACTGAGTGGAGCAAGGATGTATTTGTCATCAACGGGTGTCACTCTATAGTTTTCAACACTAGATTGATTTAATTAATCTGCATCAAAGAGAGTATGTAACAATTGCCCAAGCTGTCTGCTCATGATCTGTATGCACACACACACACACACACACACACACACACACAGACTGAATTCCCTACCCCACCACCAATTCTAAAAACCATCAAGATTTCTGCCTCATAGGTTTGTTCTGTTCCTCATGAAATGTGTGGTTTCCTGGATTTTTATGGCAAATCAGTGAATGATTCAATTCACTAAATAATGACAGGCATTTGAATTTCAGACTTAATATTCTTCAGAAAATACATAGTAACACAAAACCTTTTATTCTAGCAATGTTCTAAGTTTATAAGATCAATATTTGAAATCTGTCCCTATCTTAGGGCTGTATTCCTCCATTATTGGCTTTGCCAGGTGTTTTGTGCTAAGAGGTTTAGAGCTATGTAACTGAAATCACTGAATATGTGTGGGGGCTGATTATCGGCTTTGTCCAGGTGTTTTGTGCTAAGAGGTTTAGAGCTAGGGTGAGAATGGAATTCACGAAATGATAGTCATTTAAGTTTCATTCTATCTTTCAGGAAGCAGCTGATCTGACATAGTGGTATGTTGCTCTGACTATAGTGCACAGGGTCCTGGGTTCAAGGCTTTGGTAGTGAAATGCAAGACTTTACTTTCTAGCAACTTTCCAAGATTATACAAACAATGTTTAAAATGTGCCACTGTTCTTTGCGCTTTTGTCCTACAATAAATTTTGGCTTTTTTCAGATTTCTTGTGCTGCAAAGTTGAGAGGTATACAGTGGACTGTCAAGTGGATTTTACAAGGAGCTGAGAGCTTCAGGGGTAGAGAAGTCTAGTGCTGCTTATGATGCTGAAACTGCTTGCATTGGTAATAGCATAACACGTTGAATACTTTCTTTTGATGCAGAAGGCTGTGGGTTCTACTCCCACTATGTAGATGCATTGCTGATACTCTACTGTGTTGTACTTTTAAATGGGGTGGATGCTGCAGTCCTGAGAATGTCCTCTTTGGTGGTGATAACTAGTAACTATAAACCTGTTATCAGTTTGCCATCCATTCCCTATTGCAATATTACTAGCTTATCATTTTTTAATGTAACATGGGGAATTTATTATTCAAGGGCAACAGGCACTTTGTTTGTTCATAGGTTCATAGGTTGGTACTAGGCTATCGGCCCTAGGGCCTATCCTAGCCATAACAATTCCTGGATATTTCTTCCCACAATATTTACTTCTCTGGGCCCCTGTCTATCTCCCATCCAATCATCAAGGTTCCTTTTGAAGAGGGCCAATGAGGCACTGTGCTTGACATGTATGAGCAGTCTATTCCAGAGTATGGGGAGTCTCTGGGTCAGGAACCTATCCCTCCAGCATGTTTTGTTCATTCTGATGACAAGGTTTAGATCCCTGGAGCATGTGGCTCTAAGGTATTGGGATTTCTTTAAGTGGAGCATGTCCAACAGCTCAGGGTTTGACATGGCCTTGTATGTTAAGCAGAGATCCCCTCTGAGTAGAGATATACCACAGAGTATATGATGAAATATAAAGTTGCTTGCTAGTAGCAACCTCTTCATTAGTTACAGATCTCTTTAATGTGGAATTAGATGACTTTACTTCTGCAGAGATTGTGCATATTTACTGATACTAGTGGTTTGAGTAGACTTATGATGAAAATGTTCTGACTCTGCATTCCATGAGGGAGCACTTTAAATGGGAAGGTCAGGATTACTCTGATTCCAGGAAGAGGCTTAGGGAATTCTTGTTTTACCCCAGCATAGGCCCTTAGCTATACCTCCTGTGTTGACTGTGGTGGAAGATGTTTTTGCAGAGGCTTCCCTGAACCCTGATTCTTTGCCTCCTGCTCCTGTTAAACCTGATAGGTACTATAGGGTGCCTGAAGCTCATAAGTATTTGTTTAAGAGTCCTAGGGCGGACCCAGAAACTGTTTCTCAGGGGCCTAAAGGTGTTAAAGCCTCTGTGGTTAGAAATCCTGTTCCCACTGACAAGGAGGCTAGGGCTTTGGATAGGTGGGGTAAGAAACTGTATACTTCTTCCACTCTAGCCATGAGAGCATTGAATTGTCAGTTCCACATGCTGAAATATCAAAATTATCTCCTTTCTCAATTGAAGTCTAAGGTGGATGCTTTGGCGGAAGGTATTGAGTGTAAAGAGTTGCTGGATTTGGTTTATGTGTCTGAACAAGTGGGCAAGCATTCTTTGCAATGTGGCTTTGATGCTGTGCAGGCCTCCTCGAGGGTGGCTGCCACTAGTTCTGTTCTTCGCAGGCATGCCTGGTTAAGAGATCAGAATTTGGCTGAGCATGTTAAGACAAGGATTTTGGATGCACCTTTACAGTCTGATGTGTTGTTTGGTTTAGCCTGTGGAAGCAGTTTTAAAGAAAATGGAGGACAAGGCTAAATCTATGCAAACTGTTAAGGATTTTTGCAGGTACAGCCACGAGTTTAGTAGAAATTGGCCTGCTAAGGGGTGGACTTATCCTGCTTATGACTCCCAGTCTAGGGGTAGGTCTAGACGTGGTAGGGGCAGGGCTCAAGGTTCTTTTAGGTCTAGAACAGGGAGTTCACCTGCTCAGACTTCTAGTGAGGGCAGGGGTCAGTCCTTTCGTAAGCAGACCCAATGACCTGCCTTTTCAGCTGCCAGTAGATTCTCGTCTGGCAGCTCCTTTGGGAGGACGACTGTCTCTTTTCAAAGAAAATTGGGATTTAATTACTCAAGACAGATGGGTGTTGGACATTATTCACCACGGTTACAGGTTTTATTTCCATACAATGCCCCCTTTCAAAGGCATGCCAGACGTTCCTCCTCCACAAAGAAAAGAGGCTCACCAGCAAGTTTCTCAGTTACTCTGAATGGGGGCCATTCAGCCAGTCCCTGTATCAGAAAGGGGCCTAGGATTTTATTCCCGCATGTTCCTAGTACCAAAGAAGGGGAACACGTGGAGACCAATTTTGGATTTATCTCTCCTCAACACTTATCTGGACATTCCCAAGTTCAAGATGT